>NW_008583392.1:93704-152258 GCF_000691845.1 Merops nubicus | reverse complement strand
AGAAGGTTTAGAAATTATCTGTACATACAGCATAGCTGGTCCTTTATGATTTAAACAAAAGAAACATTTTGGAAACAAACAAACAAACAAACAAACAAAAAACAAACAAACAAAAAAAAAAAAACAAACAAAAAAACAAGAGGTACTACTTTAAATGCAGATTCCATCAAGGAATATTCACTTCATCCAGCTTGCCACAAGGATTTCAGTACTGGAAAAGTGGTCACAGGCATGCAGATATCACAGCAAATCAAAGAAGTTTAGTAACCACAGATTAATAAAACCCTATTCAGTTACTGTTTTCCAGCACACTTGCATTATAATTTGTTTGAACACCAAGTTACTTATGTTCAGTCAACATGATGATTTTTAACGATTTGTGATAGTAACATATTGGCATCATCTGGTAAAAAATTTCTCAGTGAGTTGGGAACAGATAGTTTCTAAATCTAAATAGAGCCTCATACTTCACTCAGAGTTCAGTACATGAAGGGGGACCTATCTATCCCTTGCACAGAATTACAGCTTAAATAAATTAAGTGGAAAGATGCTTATAAAGCTGGTGGCTCCTAAACTGCAGACACTTCTTTCGACCCAATCTGCAAAGTCTGCAAGGACTTTGAACTCAGCAAAGCTGTGCCCTTCTATGGCAGAGAGGAAAATAATCACCTGACAAAGCTTTTTAAGAAAAAGTCCAGCTCTTAACAAAGTCCAGGTTTCAAAAGAATTGGACTTGGCAATTAGTAGGTAACAAGGTTTTTAATGTTTAATTCATTCTACCTTGGTTAAAACAAGAATGATATTTACCTGCCAGTCATAATTTAGTATTTTAATTGCAAACATTTTTAAAGAGCAATCCCAATTAAAGATTCACTGCATAAACATCAATTTTTTCAAGAATCAGTGAGCAACAAGGCAGCAATAACTGAATGAATGTATCTTGGGCTCCTGTTTGTTTATCCAGTACTGTTAGCACTAACAATTATCTAATCCCTCCCAGAAGAAATGCCCACAAAATGATTTAAGTAACCCAGTCTGTTCTGGCCTAGCAAAAGCAAACTGATGGAAATGGTGAAATAAAATAAACAAACAAACCAACCAACCAACCAACCAAACCAAACTCAATGCAACACACAACCTTTCAGAGTATTACATGACTATCATCTGAAAATAGTGAGGTTAAAAGTCAACGGGCTCCCACTGCCTGTATTTATGTGAAATGCTCTATGGCAAAGTGGAACAGGAAAGTTTGATTTCGGGTCAAAACCTGGATGTTTCTAGGGGGGGAAAAAAAAAACCAAACAACAAGAAATCAAAGAAAAACAACCAATCAACCAAACAAAAAAATCCACCCTTGTGTCTGATCTCGTTTTTCTAGTGCTACCTTTTGGTGATTCATTAGACATGTCTAAATATAATTAGATATTTAATTTCAGAGAGAGGCAGTGCAGATGTCAGAGCCCAAGCAAGGACTAAACACCTCCTTATTCTTAACTGCTCTGGAGGCTGCATGAACTGTGTCATGGCTTAGACCATTGCTCTGTTATGCCTAAATAAGAGTGCCTTGTATCAAAGACAAACAGAAGTTCTTCTCTGACTATCTGGCACTGCAGTCTGGTTTTTCTCTTCACTATCTCTCAAGGCAGAATTTCCTCATAAAAGAGATACTGACATCCCTCTGCCAAGGCAATTGTTTCCCAGTCAAATATAAATTTCATGCCTCTGGCATTATGCCTAATGCTAATAGCTCAAAGTGAAACTTTCCGCATCATATTGCATCTTTTAATTTCACTTAAAGTAAAAAAAAACAATACATTGTACTAATCTCCTAAAGGAAATAAGGAAATAAATTAATGCTTGTAAACACTCAGGACGCTTTAATTTGCAAGTTTCTTGGGAACTGCTTGGATACTAAAGTAAGCCAGAGATAGGAATGCTTCCAATTCTTCACCACTGAGCATGTTTTTTCAAGTTAACAAGCAGGTAAGATAATATTTAATTATGAGGTCATATTTTAATTTAAGTTTTGTCTTTGTCTTACCTTCAACTTAGGACATTTATTAAATAGCTAATATAATAAAACACACATGTAGCCCTGTGTGGTTCAGAGGAACTAGACTCCAGAATCATGTGGTAGTAACCAAATTTAGATATATTTAAATTATCTTAAAGGTTTCTAAATTTTCCTATGCAAGTAGACGAAGTTGTATTGATGCAAGCTAGGATAAACTGATGCACAAATAGGCAAGCACAAAAAAAAATCAGTATAATGACAAAATGAAACAAGCGTACAAAATATTTTTGAGGTTTATTTCTGAGTATTCTATGTGTCATAGAACCATTAAGGTTGGAAAAGACCGCTGAGATCATCAAGTTCAACCATGACCTAACACTATGCACAGATTAAGGAAAGATATGCAGTATATATAATAAGGGAGTAATAAAATACACTTAGTTTAAATTTAAAATTTAAAGTTTATAATTGTTTGGGCTAAATATATTTCTTTAGGAACTGTATTGTTTTCATTTAAGTCACAAATTTCCCAATAATTCTAGCTCTGCCATTTCAGATTCAGACTAATGAATAAAATACCAGCACATGGTTTATATTTCTTGCTGTTTATATTTCAACTCTAACCTGCCATATTCTGTGGCTAGTGTTTTGGATGTGTGTCTTACAGGATTTTTGTTGAAAAGTACTTAGAATTTTAGAAAAAAATATGGAAAAATTCCAATGGAATACACTGACATCTGAGAATTCTTAAAAGGTCTCAGCCTTTCAGAAATTCTTTAAATGCCTGTGTCTACTGGGCATAAAATTACATTTTTACATGGCAATGATTATACAAGTATGGACAGTATAATCCATTACTGATTTTCCCTTTAGTTCCCAAAAAATGGAACAAGACTATAATGTCATTTAAAAGGCAACAAGTATTGTTGCCATTATAGTATGCCATTTAAAAAAAAAAAAAAAAAAGGTATGCTTTGAGTCTCACACAGAAATGGAAATAGTATAATACACATATTTTATAATTTTAGATCCTGTATAAACCGTAAAATATATTCATGCTTTTAGATATATATATATATGCACGTGTCAGGTCCAAAGTTAATTGCAGAAGGTATAATGAGAATAATAATTATTCATGATGAAATTTGAAAAAAAAAAAATGTGTATCTCCTCCTGGTAAAAATCCTGCTTTAAAAAAATCAAAATAATAATAACAGACAATTAATAATGAAAATTAAAAACAAAATAAATGAAGGGACACAATACCAGATATAATACAGAAGATGTTCACTGAACAAAGTGAAGTTTCTACTTCAGGTTTACAAGTGTATAATGTAGGACATAATTCCATTTTGCTAATTGACTGAAATATTTCCCATATACCTAGGAAAATGCCAACCAGGCTTTCTCAACAGCTATGACACCATTTACTACTCTTATACTACAGTTTGAACTGCAAACTCTAGCATGACTTCACAGAGCTGGACCTAAAAAGATAGGCATAACTGAAAGAAACGACAAAAACCTAATCTCAGAGAAATTCAGAAGCTTCATTGACTTCAAAGAAAACAAAATGTTAAATCATTTTAAGCTGCTTCAGGACAAAAAAAAAAATAATCCAAGTTTCATTTTAAAATCCATAACAAACCCAATATTTATTATTGACTTCATATTTTGATGGGATTGATGTTAGATGACTAAGGTCAAAACATTTTCATTCCATTTTATCAATTTTTTTTTTCTGAAACTATTCATATTATTAAAAAGAATATTCCTACTGTACATTCACAAAAATCAAAATACCTCCTGTTATACTTTGTGATTGTGTAACTTTGTATAACTTTGTTATATTTGTAATTGGTTTCAAATAGAGCAGTAGCAGTGTTTAAAGTTGCTTTCCTGTTGCCACTAGGTGTGAATACAAGTCTTGTTCTGGATTTGTAGCAGAAGCTCAGACAGAATTGGACACATATTAGTCCTTTCCACCAAGATGGTAACAAAAATCACAGCAGCCATTGAGAAAACTGGCATCATTTAACTTTCAATATTTGTTTTCATACTGACATTTCATTTGGAGATTGCTTTCTACTTCGTAATTATCACTATCACTGGGTTTGCAACTGCTCATCAGATTCCTTGCAAACAACTTGGAAATGGAGTTGGGTTATCAGAGGTAACAACGTTTGGGCAATATGCTTGGAAGCTACCTTGGAAGTTGGGCAGAGAGGCAGCTTGAGAAGCTGTGAGATCTGAGTCAGTGCAAGCTGGCAGAACAGAACAAACCAGGTACACTTGATTTGGTTAAATCAACACTTTGCTGAGATACAGAACTTGAACAACCTTCGTGAAATACAAAAGAGATTATAGCAGCAAGACCTCAGATTTCTCATTTAAGGCAGGCTAAGGAATCTCTGTGTTGTACTGCAGCTTAGACAAACTGTTCTTTACTGTGCCAGGTCATCTATCCTTGAATGTCACTCATTTTTCTTCTTGTCTAAAGTATGACCTTACAGGTTTTCCATAAATAACAAGTTAATCACAAAAAAAAAAAAAAAAAAAAAGCAACTGAAGTCTGAACTGCAACTCAGCTTCTACTACCAGATCCTGTACTCAAAAACTATGCTTTTTTTGTCATCTCTGGGACAGTATGATCATGGCTCAGAGAGAGATCAGGGTTTATTGCAGGTGCTGCTGCAGTGTCACCTTATCTGCAAAGTCACTTCTGAAGACTACTACTAAGCATTACTCTTCCTCAGGTTAAAGAAATAAGAAAAGTAAACTATATCAAACAGTTGCCAGTGAAGGGACAGGTAATAATACTGTGCACGAACTAGGAAATTCTAGCCATCAGATGTAATGGTCATAGTTTTCATAGTCTTCATTTCATTTCTCTTTTTTCAGAGCAGATACTTCTACATAGAAAAATTCAGTACTTATCAAAAGCAAACGCCAGTAGCTTGGCTCCAAGTTAATCAACATAATTACATCTTCTACTTGAGTTTTGATATGATTGCAGCAAAAGCCTCTTTAACTCCTGTGGAATCCAGAAAGCAGGAATTTGTAGCAGTGCTGCTGTAATATCATCAAGTCAAGTTTATTTATTGTCAAACTGTTCCTGCAGTAGTACATTGTCAAAATGTATAAAAAGAGAACTTGAGATATGCAAAATATGCCACATAGGAAAACATAGCACTTAAAGTACTGCAAAATTAAAATAAACAAAGTTAAATAGCCAGTGAGAAACACTCAATCAAAAAATATCCCTCTTAGAACAGCAACACTGTATGAAAATCTTTCTGTAGAGGACTGGATTGGACTGGGCTGGCTACAGGGTCATCCCAGCTGTCCACACAGCCCTCTCCTGCAGCTTGTTAATTCTGCCACAGGAGTACTGCTATAGGAGTAAATTGCAAGGCACCACCACCGACAGACTGCTCCACTTGTATTTAGACAAACACTGGCTACTGGCAAAATGTGTAATAAAACAGATTATCTGTTTCTGAAAATGATGTTAAGGAATAATACATTGGTTTGCAGAGAAAATGAAAAAGTCATTGGTCTTGAAAAGCTCAAATTTTGTGTTTGGAACAGATCCTGGAAATTCAACAGAATAAATTGAATTGGGGAAAAAAAAAAAAAAAAATCAACAACCAAAACTGGTAATAACAGTTAGGGAAAGGAGAAACTAGGAATTGGAAAAATGGTGTAGGTAATACATGAATGGCCCCATAAAGAAAGATTAGGAGCTACTAAATGTAGGGGACGGAAGATGATGAAAATTTGAACTGTATAGTGAAACAGACTGGAACACACTGAAGTCCTGTTTAAAAAGTGTTAGCAGGCATAGAATGAGAATGTGGAAGAGAATTGGAAACTTTGTACATCAGAAGAAATGAGTTAGGGGAGGCCAAACTGAGGAAGCTTTTGGACCATGGCCAAGCTGAGGGATGAGAAAGGAGGAGACAACCTTCAAGAGTGTGAAAATAAAGGTTTATAATCATCATGGAGCACTTGTCTCCAGGGAAATGTACCCAAAAATCAGACCAAAACTCCACAGGCATGGTAGCATTACACATTTTACTGTACAGAATACTAAACTGAAGCAATGACAGCACATTTATTGCATATATCATTAGGCTTTTAGTATAGACCCTCTTACGGAGGTCCATGCCAAACAATACCCTCCAAAACAACAGGCTACATCAATAAGGAGTTATAAGGAGCATGCTCAAAAGGCAATTTTCTCACAGCCATCCTACAATGGAGAATAAGACAGCTAAGTAGCTAAGATGCAGGATGTCTTATGTAACTCTCCTCAATACCAGAAGCCAGTTTCATTGATAATTATAAACAAACTAGGAGCTGTATCTTCTGGAAACTCACAAAAAGTGGCAGAACACCACAGCTGGTCCTCTAGCTCAAATGACAGCACTAAAGCTTCCAAGCCTACCTGCGAGAGTATCAGAAGATATTTAACTATGGGTTACTTTTTATGTGGATTTTTTTAAAGTGGGTTCCAGTGGAAAAAATTTAGATTATGTAACTGAAACTGAGTCATAGTGTACACTCAAAAATATGATGGCTCAGGTTTGCATAGCTGTGCTTAATTCAAGTACTTTCTAACTTAACTTACCTGAAGGATTCTAAATGTAAGTCTTGAAATCAAAAGGGACTTAGGTTTAAAAAATGCCATAGATGTCCCCAAAACTCAGAGGTACAGTAGGTCTTCTATATTGGTACACTAAACAGTACCAAAGGACTTCTGCACTTCAGACATAGTCACTGAAGCAAAGCAGGAGTTTGGCTCTTCCTTTTTACTCTCCAAGACACTCAGTCAAGAGAGTAGGGGAGAGGACAGAGTTCAGGTCACAGTTCCTTTACACACTTTAAAATCTATTTCAGGGAATAGAAAGTTCATAGTTTAAAAACTCTGTCTCCTCACTCTGTGGGGATATGGAACTAGAGGGAAGTTTAGGGGTCTTTTTCAGCATACTTCTCCCCAAAGGTAATAGAAACAGGAAAGAATTAATAGAAACAGGAAAGAATATTTTCTAAACTATCCGTAAAGTATATGTGTTAACAAATATAACAGTGCTGGTCTGAGAAGAAACTGAGAAGAAGCTGAGATGAAAGAGGAAAAGGCATAAAAAAGGGAGAGAAAAACATGACAGAAGAGATTATTGCTAAAAAGGGAAAGGAAGGCAAAAGATGTGAAGGAGTACATGGCAACATAGATTTCTTAAAAAATAATAATTTGTGTTTCCCCATGACATAATTTTCAGAATTATTCTTATATAAAAATCAGTCTGATCAAATCCATATGTACTAAGATAAATTTTGTTACTTTTTCATCAATAGTATTCCATGTTCAAAGTATGATTGTTAAGTAGAAGGGAAAGTATTTTAGATATAGGAAAAAAACAAACTTCTCTACATTTTGTTGGAATTTCCTGCCTTTCTACCTTTAGCAGACCTAGAAAAGAAAAGATTAAACTAAGAGAAAGATGCAATGTAAAGCTTAGGGACAAAATGACTAAGAGCAGTAATGCTGAATAGAGAGGGTCAGAGATGCATTAAGAGACACTTTGCTTGTATCTTCAGTCATATCGTTATGGTAACTGTGCTGCATTTTAACATCTTTTCACAAGATTAACAGAACTATCAAAGTTCATTGCTTGTGACATGCTTACTGAAAGCAAATTTCCTAAGTGCAGTTAGTTTTAGGTACCACCTGAATCACAACCGCTTCTAAGCACTCTTTATCATTTTAGAAATATTCAAGTGAAAGAGAGAGAGGTAAAGAGAGGAAGCTCTGTCCAGAACTTCAGTGACATGATGAATTAAAGCAAATTAAGTCAGTGCTAGTACAACACACTGGTGCAGGAAATGAATCTGAGTGTTGTGAGGCTGTACGGCATTTCTGAGGATCTGGGATTAGGCAAACCTGTCACAAAGGAATGATTAAGGAAGGAAGCTCAGCTAAATTAAGATCATGCAGCCGAAGAAAATACACGACTATTTTTAGGAACTGTTGACGTCCACATAGCCCTGGGAGAAGACTGGCCTCTTTCAGTGTAAGTGACAGCAATGCCATCAGGGTAAGCTACAAGGACATACTGAGAGTAAACAGCAGACAAGTTAAATCTGAGACACAGACAAGACAATACAACATGATGGCTTAGTGGAAGTTCTGTAAACTTAATGTCAAGGACTCTGTTGCCCAGAGTCTCCAAAATATAAGTACTTTTGCCAGTTAATAAATACCCCAAAGTGCAAGTTAGCTTCAGAAATCCTAGCAGCAAGCAGCTTTATTTGGGCTTGAAAATAAGTAAGAAAAAAATAATAAAATTGTGAAATATAAATATTGACATTGAGTGGGAATCCTTTGTGATGGTTCTAGCTTCACAAGTGTTGCTCTAGAGTTGTTGTGCCTGTGATAATTATATTTTAAAAGACTTCTTCATAAAGCATAACTGAGACTGATTTTAAAAGAAGTGAAAACTAGAATGCTAAAGAAGATACTAGGTACTTCCTTGGGAAATGCTTCTCCTTTGAAAATCAAGATTTCTTTTGTGAGCTGCTGCTAACACCTCTCCTAGCAACAGCATAGCTTCCAGGTTCTTGTATTTCTTAACAGTTTTAAAAGCCACCAGCTGTTTAAAAAAAAAAGGCTCACTCAATGAGAAATATTTACATTTCCTGCTGTAAACCAGTCCAAAGGTTATGTTCCTTTTCTCCATGAGTAGTGCATTACTTCTGTAAAAATAGCTTCAGTTTTCAGGCAGCAGTTTTAACAATCATTAACAGCCAATCTATAAAATATTATGAGAGTCCAAGAGTATTGCTATGAGAATATGTCATCTACCACTTGAACATGAGCATGATTTGGGATAGACTGTAAGGACTAGTACCTAGTAAATATCTGCCAAGTTTTTCATTCACAGGTCTTTTGGATTCTTAAAATCAGGTGGTGGAAGAAACAAAAGAAAGAGGACACATCTGCTAAAAACTTGAGAAAAAAGAATTTCATTATTAAATTTTATTTCTTTAGCTATGATAATAGTTCAAAAGACAAAAAGGGAAGTCCTTGATGTATGCAGTCACATTGTCTTTCTACTATCTCCCGTGATGAAAAGAGACTGTCTTAGAGAAAAATCTATTAATCTCCTGCTGTAACTGCAGTGCAACATTTGAGAAAACAGTAGGCACTACCTTTTTGATCTTCGTTTTACCACAATTATTGCAAAACTTTCAAAATTGAACCCCTTACAGTGTGATGGGGTCATGAAACCAATCACGACAACCTTTGCAGGGATTGGGATAACTGTCTACACAAAGTCTGAAGGAGACAAGAACTTGAGTTTATCCATCTTTTTAATGGGGAAGCAGCTGTGGTGTCTCCCAGATTTGTTCACTCAACACCACTTCCACACTGCAGTAGGGCAAGTAAGGTGACGGCTGGGCAAAACCACAGCAGGAAAAGAAACAATTTCTTTTCCAAGATCTCTTTGCATGTAAAAAAAGACTCTGGTGCTATTAATGGGAGCTTAAGATTCAGGTTCTAAAGAATAAGAACATGAGGTTGCTATTCACAGACCACTTGGACTTTCAAGAGGTCTACAAGGCAAAAATGTGGGTTTTGGTTTTGGTTGGTTGGTTGTTTTAAAAAAACTTTTTCATCAAAACTTTTAACTGTCTCATTTGCCCCACAGATTTCAAGTCTCTTGTTCAGAAACTTAGAGTCATCCAAAACTAGAAACTTAGAAATAACCAGTAAGAATATCAACTATCTGTTCATTTAGATACTTTCACAGAAACTCTGTGTTGTTGGTCCCTTCCTAGTCCTGTACTCTGAGGTTAAAAATATCTCAGATATGGTAGAACTGCCAGGATATGCCTGTAGCTTTTGTTCCAATTTTCTGATTTTCATCATTGGAGACCTACAACTCTTTCAGTATATAATTCTGCACTTGTGCAAAACATGGGTAAGAGTTTGTGCAATGCCTACTGTAAAACAAGCAGGAGTGAGCTGGGCCTATGGATTTTCTGAATTAGTCTTTCCAGAGCTATGATCTTCAATTTCAAAATCTCCCTTTCCCCTGCAACTGGCAACACAGGATTCATAACTCTGTCCCTTCTGTTGTTTAGCATATGGGTTCATATTCCAAAACTGCCTAATAAATTAGTATGGCTTTTAAAAGAGTGATCTGTACTTTCAGAGTGAAAGAAAACTCTATATAATTGATAGAATCACTCTAGAATAAAGCTGGGATGAGATCAAAATAAGGTCTCAAAATCAATACGTAAAAACTTGAAGACAGTAATAAAAAATAAATACACATTTATTTAACCATAACTTAATATCTGATGTAATATTGCAAGTCTTCACAACATTACCTAAGCAAGTAGATAGAGGAACAATATTATATTATGTTCTGTTCCCATTTTAAGTCAAGAATTTAGCAAAGTGGTTTCTTCCCTTCTTTATTCCTTCCTTTGCCAAGAAACAGCTTTGTGAAACTAGCACTTAGAAACACATTTAAATATCTTTCTGAACTATGCCTTCACATCTAAGTCTGAAGTTGAGTTTTCTTCACCCTATATGTAACAAAATTACGATGCTAAAATTATTTGGGGATTAGCTAACTTCCAGAAGTAATGGATAAGACTTATTAATTTAACATTTTGACCATAACTGTAATTCAAATATTACCATTAAAAAAAAAAAAAAGTTACCAGTGCATGCTATGAAGATATCAGATGACATCTTTGTAAAGTAACAACAAATTCTTGGAACTTAAGGAATCAGAAACAGTCCACATGAATAGTGTCAAATTAAATCCCTGACATACACTATTATAGCAGTTACTGGAAAGTCTCAGGGAGGAAACTTTTGTATTTACAATGCTGCATAGTACAACACATAGTCCACAAATATTGCTTCAGTTTCTGTGGGAGCTCCTCCTAGACTCAAATTCCCATTATTTATGACTGAGAATTATGTAAAAAAGCTGAATCCAGTGTATGATAAGGTTTAAGAGCATCCCTTCTTAGATTACATAATTAGAAATATACTACAGGAAACAAATACTCAAAAGCTTGGACCAAAAGAATTAAATTATGCACTTAGAGAGTGATGCAACCTAAGTTTGACCAAATGTAAGTGGGAAGAAGTTTGAAAATTGCCCCGTAAAACGCTGAAAAGTTCTGCTTCTAAAAAAGGAAGAAAAACTGCAAGATCTGATACATTACAGAGTCTTCTGTGTAAAGTCATTAAAAGAACATGTTTCTCAATATGCAGCTCATTTGACAGACGAACTGTTGACAATGAAAATTATTACTCATACTTACATTTTTTTTTTAATATGACATCATTGCTTAAATAAACGTGTAATCAGCTTTTATCAGCTTTATTTGAATTCAGGTATTTTGCCATATTCATTTTCTACAACCTTTCTTTGAAAAAAATACATAAACTTAGCAATGCTTAGCAGCTAACTGTCCTTCGCACAACCTTTCTTTGAAAAAAATACATAATAAACCTAGTAATGCTTAGCAGCTAACTGTCCTTCAGTGACAAATGTCACAGTGAGCTGACTGTGGTTTAAACGATGCAACAGGTTTGAGAAATTACTCTCATGCTTGATAAGGCAGAAATAAAGTGAGGCTTTACCCCCCACCAATGCTCTGTAATCCCCCAGGTAGAAACCTGCTTAGATACTGCTCTAAAATATGGAACAAAGCATCTTGGAAATGTGCTACTTCAAGGTTAAAATTCAGAAGGCCATTAAATGAGAGCACTAATACTCGTTCCTTTTTTTCTCTACCACCTCTCCTTTCACATTTCACAAAACCATGTCAAGACTAGTCCAGTGAAACAGAATTAGAATTCCAGAGAGAAGGTTTGAACGGCTGCAATGTTCAACGTGTCAGGGTGTTACAGATCCACACTTCTGCTCTACAGCAATAAGTAGTACCATGTCTAACTGCCTCTTCCTGATCCTCAGGTGAAAAGAACAATCAATGTCAGTCACATCCAGCAAGCACCTACTTACTGTCTTACCCAGGGAATCCAGGCTGAAATGAAGTGCTGCAAGACCATTCACAGACTCTGAAACTGCCTCTGGATGGTAGGTATGGTATAGAAATTGAACAAAATATATATAGTACTTGTAAATTAAAAGCATTTTGCAAATGCCAGTATGAAACATCACAGAGTTTTCTTAAGGATTTCCTTGATAATAAAGCCAATTATGGGAAGAAAACGTAAAAGGTCAATATATACACTTTAACATGGAAATTCAGTGAGTGAAGAGCTCTAATCTCTATGCTGTAGAAGAATATTTTCTTTTTTCTGTCTGCTATTCCATCGCTAAATAAATTCCAAATCAATAAATAGAAACTCCTATCTGCA
Organism: Merops nubicus; assembly: GCF_000691845.1. Taxonomy (NCBI): domain Eukaryota; kingdom Metazoa; phylum Chordata; class Aves; order Coraciiformes; family Meropidae; genus Merops; species Merops nubicus. The sequence goes on along the minus strand of NW_008583392.1, from coordinate 139,830 downwards.
TGTAACATTTAGATTCAAATTCCAAATGCCAAAAAGCATGACAAGCAGGTGTGGAAGTACCTCAGGACATAGCCACGCTGAATAATGTTAGAGTGAGCAACAGATTTTGGCACTTATCAGAAACATATAATGCAGATAATTTACTGTTGCTTTCAAGTGTCCTAATGTTAACTCATAGATACTTAAAAAAAAGCAAAAGGCCACCAGCTCTGCAACCATCAGTCAAATAGCCCAAATTAACAATAATCTATTCACTTTCATCTGGTGTAGATAAAAGGGAATCAATCAGTAAAGGGAATTAAGCACCGCAGGGTATGGTTCAGGTTCATCTTTTTTTGTTCATGAAAATCCATTAATTCAGCTGCATTTTAACAGTAAACTTGGGGTGAGAACATGGGCACAAACAACAGGCATGGTGGCCCTCATTTGGACCTCACTGTCCTCTAACTCCTCAGTACAGAGACAACACAGGATACCTGGTGACCCAGAGCTGAACACGAAGCTGTGAACCACCCCAGCAATCACCTCCCCTCCACACTCTCAAATTCATATAGAAGATGCTCAAAGTAAGAGGGTGGAAGAAGGTATTTAAAGAGGAATGACCGAGGGCCACACCAAGGCACAGGACAGGAAGCCCACTCACGTGTCCCACCAAGGCCATCCCTTTCCTCTTGGCTGTGAAGGACACGTTAACACTACCTAAGCAGATGCACAAAGAGTAAGCATGAGCTGGAAAGACTCATGCAGATAGATGCATTTTATTCCAGGTAGTAGGACCCAACCACACCACATAACAATGTATGTTTGCACACATTTTCTTACTGAATGAATTTTTCTTCATGCTGCCTGTAATAAATGGTGAACAGTTAGCTACTCTTTCCTTACCCAATAAAAAAAATAAATATTATTTAAATTGTATTTAGCAATTATAGATTTTATTTACTTTTTTTTACTATGCTATACATCATACAGCTTGCTCCAAAAACATATTTTTATCGTTCTTTTCATTGAGGGTGTCATATATGCCATAAAATTTAAAATATTGCTGCATCTGGAAATGTGGCTACAATTACAGAGGATGGCTCAGTGCCTGCAGCAATAGCATAATATCAGTGTTACAAAATAATTCCATTTCCCCTCCAAATGTTCAATCAGATTAATTTACAGAAGTACATTGCCCTTTTCCTTCACGTGCCACAGAAACAGTCACCCTGGAGTGAAAGATAATGCTCTTTAGACTCAGTGTTGTGCAACCAAACGGGATGAGGCTTTCTCATTGAAATGCAATGATTGCACAGCCAAGGGTTGCACAAATGACTGGATGAAAAGTTGTTTCTATGAAAAAGCTGACTTCTATGGCTGCTGTTAGAAAAAACCTTTGCATCAGCAACATGAAGAAAAATGTTTTCCCAAATGAAAGCCTACATGTGAGACAACTGCAATAGCACTGCCCAATTTCACTGGCTAAGGGAAAATAATGACTGAACACAGTAAAACCCAACTTCAGTGCTAATACTGCTTTATAACTATATGCTGTATATTAAAGCTTAGTATAAAATGCAATGCTCAGTGTGAAGAATGAAGTCACCATGTCTCTATAGCAATGTAGCTGGAAAGCATGGCCTGTTTTAAAGTTTTATATTGCAATGTCTAACACTAGTTCAAAGGAATGGACACATTTATTTTCATATAGTCAAGCCTCCATAAGTAATAATATTTACTCTGAATACTGAATGAATTAGATACATCTTATACATTATAGGCTATGCAATGCTTTAAAATAATATTATTGTAGTAATGACTACATTTTATAATTTTCTGTCCATTTTATGAAATCAGATGAAGTTAAACAATGAAGACAAAATCTATAGTGTTATATCTAAATAAACTAAGTGTTATATCTAAATAATCTAAGTCAACTCACAAGCAGAAAAAGTTAACTTGTCCTATATTTTGTTCTTGAATTTGTCTTTTTATGAGTTCTGCACAAACCAAGCAGACATCAAGAATTTTTTACTATTGCTAGTTACACCTTATTTGTTCAGAGTTTTGCAGATGAAATTTTGTCTTTGATGAACTCAGTAGAAATGTTGCCATTATTTTTGAAGACACTAAGGACTTCTTGTTTCTCAGCAGGTTATTCCTGGTTAATAAGAAGGTGTTGAGAAGACCTCACTACATTGTCACACACCCATTGGAAACTTTAAAGCTATAGTTACTGACAGAACCAAGGAATCTCCCTCAAACCTCTCATTCTGTAAGAGAGAGACTGGCATTTTACACCACGGTACAGGCATGATACTGAAGCTCCACAGTTTCACTTACACCAGCACCTGTAAGAACCAGGACTGCTACTGTGAGAAGAATCTTCTGCATTTGTCCTTCACCGAGAGGCCAAAAATCCATTAGATCCACAGTCTACTTTTACACAAAGCATATCACAGTGAATATAACTAATGTTTTCACTTATATAACTGACACTAATTACACCTTTTTCCAGAGTAATTAAATAGGCTTTTTTTACAACCCATCAAAGGAGTCTTGCTCGCCAAAATGTTTAAGCAGAAATAACAAGTTCTGATTTTCAGAAGAAAATGTCATTCATTCTGACTCATGTAATGACAACATATAGCAATGTTAAACCAAAATACTTTAAATCATAAATTTTTTTTAGATTAAATAGCCACAAATTAAGATTACAAAATAATAAAATAGCACAAATAAACAGATTGTGTCTTGTGAAGAAAAAGCAATATTTTGCATTTTTATGGCCACTAATGATGACTCAACTTCACAACAATGTTGTTTATAGGGTTTTATTTTAATTTATAACCTTACATATGCTTCTCTTTGGAGACTGAATGATTTCTATTTGTTTTTCAAATTCATGGAGCCTACTTCAGTCCCAAATTTACTACTAAACAAAACTCATTAAAGGGAAAACATTGCCATTGTTTTAAATAAATCTGAATTGAAAAAAAAATATTCAAGTGGCCATCATCAGCTATGTTTTATCACCTCTACTATAAAGTTCATCCTGGGACCAAAATAAGGGAAATCTCTCAGATAGGTAGGAAACTGTATTTCTATGTTAAAGTTAATGATAACAAATTCTTTCTACCCATCTTTCGATTTCAGTTTTGGAGACCAAATAGTTATGGTAGTTCAAGGAAGCTTTAGGTCAGCAAATGGTGCTTTAGAACTAACTCAATCTTTTGTGATATTTGCATGTTAGTCACTCTCCCCACTTCAGAAACATGTAAAAAACTGATTATCAGAGATGTGGCATAGAGGGTCAATCTGCTTCAGTTGGAAAGGACAAAGAAATTGCTGTGGAATTTGTCAGAAAACATGCTAAAAATCTTAATAAGGAAAGAGCAATATTTTCAAATTCAATCAGTCATATCATCATTATCCCACAGTACATTCAGCCTATGATAATCACAGTCTAAAGGCACCAAAGCAGTACATTTTTGTTTCACTTCTGGACCATAATCTGCTTTTTCCAGTTGCATGAGGGACTCTCCTGTCCACCAAGTCAACAAGTTTTCAGACTTACAATCAGCACAGACACTTCTGTGACACCACATTCTTTCCAAATGTACAAGAAAGGTTTTGGTTTTTTTTTTCCTATTCCTGAGAAGTATCCTTTTCAAATGCTCTCTAAGTCTTTGCCTCTTATTTTATACCTCAGCAAGGAAAGGATCCTACTCCAGGTGTGCTCTGTTTTCATTTTTCTGGAAGTTATTACTGAAGGCACCATCAATCACAGTTTCCACTTACTTGTAAGATGGTTAACTTCCTTCTGATCTCTCCAGTGGGCACCTGTTTCTCCAAGTAATAAGGAGAATTTCATGGTTGAACCTCTGGAGTCTTTTTTAAAATTCTTAGCATGAGAGCAGTACCTGACATCTCTTCACATTGCTGTCCTGCAACCACTTTTGGTGGAGAAAGCTTTCACCAGGGCAAAGCTCTAAAATTACTGTAAACATGAAAAAAATATCAACTCTATTTTATTATATTTATCTCTTAGCAGGTATAAAAATAGTTAAAGAGATATGAAACCATAAAATGTAGGTGTTACCACCATTCACCACATTCAAATGTGAGCAACATCAGCAGAATTCATCAAGGTTTTCCACAACAAAGAAACCAATACAATAGTCACTATTCATTTTATTTCTTACTCAGAATTTAATTTCCTGTCAGCCTTTTGTTTTTTGCAAAATGCTTCAAACTTGATTCACACTAGAGAAAAACTATTGACAAACTGGGTAGCAGCTTTTGATAGGACTGAGGAGATACCAGCATTAAGCTAGTATCAATTTATGCTTCATGCAATTCCCTATAATTTTCAAAGCTCTGAACTAAAAATGAAATGAAAATGTCCTCTTCTTTGTTTAGTTTTAGCTCTCCTACACGTTTCAGTTGTTGAACACGGCTGTCTGCCACTGCATAGGGTATATATTAGTGTCACCACTGTTAAGCACAGGATGGTAATTCTGTAGTTTTTTTCTCAATACTAGCTTTAGAACAGAACATACAACATACCAGTTATCTGCTGAGATAAAAACATTACCCAGCAAAGTATGTTTTTTTAAAAGACTGAATTAGTCTTTAAAATAGAAAAAGTTCTATTGTGATAATGCAACATGCTGAACTTCACTAAAGTTCATACTGAAGTTTCACTACATCTTCTCTAAGGTACTATCAAGGCAGTCCTCTCCTCAGGGAGCTAGATCTCTGGTAGGCTGCTGTGTTTGAATGGTACCCCACCAAAATCAGCGGGGTATTAAACAGGAACAGCAATCTGCCGAAGTGTAAGAAGCTGCTAAATGAGTGCCTAGAAGACAAGATATTCTGCAAAAACTGACAATTATGTATTTTTTTGAGCAAGCTTTTAAAGTTTTTATTTTAAAGTTTTTCTTTTAACGTTTTGAGAGATCCACTGAAAAAAATCCACAACTGAAAAAAAAACATTATGTGCATTATCCTGGTTATACGTGCCTATTCTGGAATATATTTGACATCTAAAAGCCATCCAAGTTTCTAAAAAAGCAGGAAATATGAAACAGAGTGGATTTTTGCAGCTTAGCTCAGTGCTCCAGGTTTCTAAATTCCAAAAATCAGAGCAAACAATGGACTCATAATCACAATTTTAATGGTGGACTTTAAGTTAACCTTACTGAAAATCTTAATGAGGTGGCATATCACTCAAAGATGTAATTTGTCTTTGAGAAATATAAGCAGGATATACAAAAAAGTTTGCTCTTACAGCAGAGTATATTTATCCATATGAGAAAGCCTACTAAAGAGAAAAAAGCATATGGTAAATCCATGATTAAGCCATCCATTCACTGAAAGGAGAATATTTCTCATGAATATTTCTTATCATCGGATGTATGTAGCAATATGTTGATAAATGGACAGCATCAGACACAATGGAGAACTGATCTAAAGAGATAGTAGGCAAGGTTAAAAACTGATTACATCTCCATTACCTTTTGCATCTTACTTTCAAAAGCATCTCTCTTAATACAGCATCTGTCTAAATACATTTTCCACTTAGTAATGTGTAAGGACATACAAAGAGCAGGCTTGGCCAGATCAGTACACCAGTTTTGAAAACACAAGGTACTTTACAGCCAGCCAGCTGTTCCCACTGTGCTGTACCAAACTGTTGTGGCTTTTCTTATGTTGTAACCTTCAGAACTCTGCAATATTTGAAATATCATTAACATTAATGATAGCTACCATGTACAAATCATCTTTACTCCAGAGACTGAAGTGTGATTCTACTGTTCCTCAACACAAGTTACCAGTAAAGTTTTCATTTTAATTTTAAAAACGGAAGGTTTCATCAGCAGCTGAAATAAGGTTTCCCTAACTTTCCATTTGGCAATGGAGGGTGCCTTGAGATAACTACAACGAAGGAGAATTTGTTCCATCCAGTCTGCTCAAACACTACAAATGCCTCCTGTGGCTTATAGTTTTGGGTACAATACATTCAAAAAATAAACATGGAGCAGACAGAGACAGTTCAGGAGACGGCAATAAGATTGATCAGACATCCAAAGATTATGGCCTATAGACTGTGAGAATTTAAGTCATTCTAGACCAGACCAGAGAAGGCAACACATGCAGCCATATACTTTTATAAATACACACCTAAATACAAGTATGCACATATAAAAAGAACAGAGAATGGAAACAAAGTGCTGTTCGTGTTTAATGTCCACAGGGCAAGAAGTAATGGGATTAATTTACAGTGAGGGTGACTTAGGTGACACACTAAGAAGAGTTTTCCAGTGTTAGAAGCCCTTAAGCAATTCACAGAAATCAACTACCTAAGGAAACTGGGAACTGCTGTGACTAAAGATGCTTTGTTCTTTTTTTTTTCTAAGAAGTAATTAAAAATATTCCAGGAATGGTTAAAGTACAGTTGATCTCATGCTCTAGGGAACATGCTCTTGCACATTATTATCTCTCAAAGTTCATTCCAAACCTCTTTTCTAGAATATTATATTTTTTTGAGAAGCTAAATTTCAGGTAAATTAAATTTCAACTGATATGTTTTTTTTTTTTTATCCGCAGCAACAAAAAAACCTCCAACATTACATTCCCCAAAAATATGACTGTGATACATTGACTACATGTAAAATACTAATGCACTCTCTATTCAGTGTTCACACTTATCTTTTTAGTTTCATTTAAACCAGAACCACAGAAGAAAAAAAAAGTAGTCTTCAAAAGAGTTGCTTTTACATAGAAAATTAAAAAGAAAAATAAACGAGGGAGTTGCAGAGCATTTTGAAAAGCAATTTAAAAATAGTTATACTCTGTTCATTAAAGCTGCCAAAACTGGGTGCAGCACAGTTATCAACTTCAAGACAGTTTCATTTCCTTTGAGCAAAACCAGGAATCACTGAAAAGGACAAAATCAGGACTTACTTAAATTTTTAGATGGTGATCTGCTGTTAGTTATTTAGGCTATTTATTACTACTGATGTTATGGACAGTATTTAAAGTTGACACCACCTCCAAAGAAAACAAAATTCTTCATATGGAACATCAGACCTTCAGTATGTGCTTTGTTTTTTTTTTTTTTATGATATGGTGGTTTTGCCAATTTTTTGCTCCATTTGTGTCCATTCTGTGTCCACTGTTCTGACAAAGAACAAAATAGCACAGAACAGGGATGAATGACTTATGTACAATTTTTAAATGGTGATGACTACATTTCTGTCACTTCCTTCATATAAAAAAGAAGAGACGCCTATAAAAAGAGAATTCTTAAGTGCATTTGTAAGGTCTTGCTCATCTTTTAGGAAATATTTTAGTATTCTTGCAGTGATAAACCATTTTACTAAGCCTATCCCTCCTGTCTTTTGCTTAAGTGGCATTATAAAATGTACATTTAGCAAAATCCTTGCTCCTCATAAAATTGGCCGGTTTCCATGAAAAACTCAGATGTGCAAGGGTACTCAAGTACAGGCAGTTTGCTAGCTGCAAGATGTAAGTGTTATCCAGAAGAGTAAAATTCACCCCTGAAACAGGACTATCACTGGGCATACACCTTGTGCTGACAGAATGTATCAGGGCTGAACTCCAGCAGAGGTAATTCTTACTATGAATCAGAAAAAAAATCCATTATGAGAGCTGCAGAAGTTTTGCTGGGGAACTCGCAATCATTAACTGGTAAAAAAAAAAAAAACATTGAAGGGGAAAATATATATTATGTCAGAAAACTTTACTTCCTGAGACATTCCAAATATAGAAATTCTTTGTTTCAGCACTAGTGTTTCACTACTGATGATGACAGAGCAGATTTTTGATTTGATACAGAGGAATCTAAATTCACATTCACCATCATAAATTTCTCAAGTGATTTAGACAGAAAGCTCCCACAGCCTGAAAAATAAAGAAGTGCTCAAAGGGAAAATAAATCAAAACCATAAAATTACAAATCTAGTATCTCTAATTATGATCTTCCCTGCAAACATTTAACCTTCAAAACCAGCACGCCTGGATTACTTCCAGTCATGAACTTTTCTTGGGAAATTTCATCTACAGAAAAACATAATAAAAAATAACACATTTAATCCACTAAAAAGTAACACTTTTTTAAAATGAATGGCAAAAGGCCAGTAAAGAAAACCCTACAATCATTGGCCAAACGACTACAAGTACATTAAATCTTATACTCTGAAGACAATATTTTAACTGAGAAAACTGCAGTGCAGAACCACATTGATGCTCTAAGCATCAATAATACACTTACTTTAATATGCATCAGGCCAAGCACTGTAATATTTTTGGCCCATATGATGGATGGAGGGTTTCAAAGCTACAGAAGTGTATAGCTCTCTGGAATCTGATCTTTTCATAAAGCAGCTCACAAGTTAAGACAGAAAAACTTTTGGCTGGCAACTCACAAGCCAGAAAGGACAGGACCCATGGTGTAGAAATTTAAAGCACAGGATTCCTGGTTCCATCTGTACCTGTATCTATACATCACTCTCAGTCCTCATATGCCGTGTCCAAAGTTGACGACCACTGTCATTGACAAAAATGCAAACCTTTTGTAAACTGGACCAAAACTTGATGTGGTTTTTTTACATGTTTCTGATCAAGATCATTTCTTCTTCCTCTCCCACTCCATGATAAAGAAATATAGAAAATGCCCATTTAACAACAATTCTGATAAACATCTGGTTCACTATCAGTTCCCGCCTAGTAAGGAAAAATAAAGATACAATTTCCTTTTTGTTTCCTATATCAAAATAGACTGCAAAACAGAAATAAATTATTTATTGAGGAGATAATTACTGCAGATGGTATATAGTTAATCTAAGCAGTTGTAGTTGACTTGAAGAACAATTACCATCTTTCTTCAGACAGAATTATATGCAAATACACCGTGTAACAGCTGGATTACGTAAATTCCACATTTCCTGTAAAGACACTTTCTTCAAGTGTGGTAAATTCAATGTCTCTGGGTTATATAAAACACACCATGTAAATGGATGTTCTGGAAGCCCTGTCTAAATTTGTTCTGCAAGCGTGCACCTCCTTGAAATGTCCAAAGTGCTGCCTTGAATGCCACATGTGGACAGTGAAAGCCTAGGAAAGCAGGGCACAGGAATGGTTGCAATTTTCTGATACTCAGCAGTATTTTGTAAAGTACTACACAGGAGGTCTCAAGAGTTATGAAAGATCTGCAAAACTCACCCAGAAAAACTCCTCTAGTTATTGCAAGAAGGCTGAGACACCTCCCAAGAATGGCAGCTGTGCGAGCATACAAAGTACGTAGCAGACTGAATCAGATGGGAATCTGTAGGAGAATGATGAAAAGGTAAGAATATCCTCTGCTACTCTCACAAATACACAGGATTATTTATTTACAGTGAGAAGATGGTTCACTCTTAATAACTTTGAACGTTTAGCTTTTTACTTGGAACACCAGAAACTGTATTATATCTTCTACATCACTGACAGCTACTATGACATAGATATTTCTCAAGAATAAGCTATAAAAATAACTATCAATTCAGATACCAGTTGGCTTGGAGCAATTAATTCCTGTCATGCATGTCACAGACTAACAGTGATCAGTAACATGAGCCAACAAAGCCATTTAGAAAAGTGAAATAATCTAGTTATCAATTTACCTTGAGAAGTCCAGATATAAAATGAAGTCCATATTTCCTAAAATTCCCTGCCAAACCTTTTAATAACATAATTTTTAAAGGTTATCCAGTCAAGTATTTTTGTCTTCAAAGTAAGAAAACAGTTATTTGCTGTTTCCATAGGGAAGTAAAATTAAAAACACTGGTAAATCTGTATCTCTAACGTTGTCATATTTTTATTTTTTTATTTAAGAAGATCTGGCTGTCCTATTGGGGCATGAAACAATAAAAGAGTGTTTCCCCCTCTGTTGAGCAGAGAAACTCTTTAAAATCAGTTGCTCACCTCTGACTTTGAAGGATGAAATCTGCTAGAGCACAATGGAACTAATAATAAGTTTTCTGAAGTTAAGCATGTCTTGGTCAGAGATGAAGGCTCTGCAAGCTAACAAAAAGAAAGAAATAATCTAGACAGTAGATTTCAGTTGAATATCTCCACTGTCATCAGCTGTTTATTGTCATGCTACATTATGAATAAATGAAAGATTTAAAAGGTTTCAGCATTTATTAAATTCCTAATTGGAATAACAGATATTGAGATCTGAGACTACTTCAAGTCATTTTCACTCATAAGCAAGTTCATCATAACATCCTCAAAGAAGCTATTCAATAAAGATGCATAAGCACTTGCTGGAACAGAAAACTTTCACTCTACACTATGAGAGTAAAAAGTTTCATGTAGTTTCTTTATCCATAAATGTAACTAAATCAACAGAGCTGGAAGTAAGCTGTCTGATCTGAGGCTGCACCCATGTGCAGAGACAGATGTATAACAAGAACGAAATATCAATGAGGAAAGCACTTTGGATGGACATGTTTCACAAACTCCAGGAAATGGAAAAGTTAGGACTTTCAACACAGTCTGTATAAAAATCCATAGTATGTCCCTAATCCAGCATATGCAGGAGTTTTTACACAAAAACAACCTGCACAGAAATTCTCTTGACAGAGAAGGAAACGGAGGTTTATGTTCCTGAGAGCTTACAAAACACAGCAAAGTGATCCAGATATGCAGACTCCACTGGATTTCTGCTGTAACTGGGACTCTGACCAAAAGTCTCCACCACATCTTTCTAACAAACCAGGACACGTCTCCCTTACATATAATCTATACTAATATCTCATATTAGCAGATCATCTTGGACAAGATTTGGGAATTCACATATATGAATGCCTTTACAGTACAGAAATAGTGAAATTTAAAGCTATTCTTCATTTATCATCAAGACATCACAGAATTACAGAATGTTAAGAGTTCAAGTAGCACTCTAGGATCTTGGTAGTAGTATCTTCTAATTGTCTCCCATTGGGGTGACTGCCAACTTATTTTCCCATTCTACCACTCGTACATGAATTTCTTTCTTTGAACTCACTCATCTCTCCCTGCTGTCTCCCTTTGATACAACAGAAAAAATGAAAAGCAGGATTGAGGAAATGAAATAAAGAAAAAGAATCTGACACTGTTTCATGATATCCCTTTTGAGCAGCTGCCTGAATCTGAGATTCCATGTTCAGAAGCTGGAGGGTGAACAGGATTTTTGCAGGCAAAGCAGAGTAAATGGTAAGCATGCTGTCAAGGGATAAACTGAATTCATATCTATGACAAAGAACAAAATGCTGCAGGTAAAAGAAAGAGCAAATTCTGAGCTTCTAGATCTAGATAGCAACCTACAGGCAAACTGGTGTGATTTGTTGGTTGAAAAAACAGACTCTTCTACAAGGAATCACCTTATCTTCTATGTAATTTTCAAGCTGTCAAATCTAAGCTTATGATTTTACTGCCCTTAAAGTTGAAAATATCCTCAGGGAAAACATTAGTGTGGAAACAAATTGAATTGCAGGCCTTTTAATATTAATCTGCTTCACTCAACATAGCTCCCCAATTCAAATGACTCTTCGTTGTTTCAGAGCAGTTCTGCTGCTGACTTTCAGGAAGAATGGCAGGAGCTGAATACACATAAGTCTGAAGCCTGTTTGACCACAAGAACCTTGGCAGCACAACCCAAACTACCTAAATCCTGCCAGTCTCCTCTTCCTATACACTCAGTAGAGCTTAATTCTGGAGTAGTAAATACAACTAAAGTAGATTAGATAATTTTCTGTACATCTTAAATGATACCTGCTTTTTTGCCTGTTGCTTCCATGTAATGGGAAGCTTTGGCTCACCCTTTATAGCCAGGAATTTTTTTTTTTTTTTCTTTTTAAGTATATGAATACAGTATATGTAAGGAAATAAAGAGGAATCCTCTTTCTCTGGTGGGCTGCATATTACAGATATTTCAGTTCTGTAGCTGAGAAACTATTTTGAGTATTATGATTATTGCTATTTGTTCAGAAGTTGCTTCTGACTTAACAGACAAGCCTTTTCTTTTCTTGTAGTAGCAGTTAAAGGAAAGGAGTCTATACAGATATGCTGCAAGAATCTGGTATGCAGGCATTCAAAAGATACATAAAAATGATCCACAGTGATCTGTATCCAGAAACATGCTAGTTTTCCAGAGGAAAGAATGGCTTTGGCCAGGCAAGTATTACTGCTGCTTTATATGATTCTCTTTGCATATAAAAGAGAAAGAGGGGAAGCTATGTGCAGTTTCAAATAGAAGCAGAGTTTACATAGGAGGAGATCCAAAATTAAGTAAGGTGATTAAGCCTTTAAGAGCAGACTAATGAAGTGCAAGCTACAATACCCGAAAACAGGGACTGCTGCTCTCACACTATGGCAAAGATGCACCTTTGAAAACAGACATTTGGGTAATGAAGTTTGGCCCTCCTGAGCATTGCACAATGTCACCATTAGACCAAAGACCACCTTCATTGTCCTCTGTTATCTGAAATCACCAAAGTTCAGCCACAGAAACAACATCAAGTGAATTCTTGAAGGATAAAAGCACAGCAAATTGCTCCCAAAGAGAATGGTTGCACTGTGCTGCTGCTGCTTCCCAGCATAAAGGAATGAAGGGAGAGGAGTGGAACAGCAGCATTTCTGAGGGAGGCTAAAAAAGGCATTTACAGTAAATAATTCTTGTTAGTGTAATCTGTACAAAATGAACAGCCCATCTATTCTCTGCAAAGTGGCAACGGAGTGAGAAATAGTCTTAAAGAAGGATTGTGGTGCTGACAGTGAAGCTCCATTAATCTCTAAAGAACCAAGCATGTCTAAGTAAATTGTGGATAAATATTGTTCCATAGTGGAACAAATCAGTGAATTGTTTACCTGGTCCAGCAGGTGCCAAGTGCTTCTTTTCCCTCCGATTTCTCTCTCTTCACAGTTCTCAGTTATAGCCTCTAGACATTGATGAGGCAGCTCTAACATTTACAGGCAGATCAGTTTTCGTGTAGACCTACAGAGCATAGATTTTGACAGCAGTGCAAATGTTTCTTGTGTTGATACATTCCATAAGGTTCTTTCCTGAAATTTAATCTCGGGAGCGACACGTAAGGGAGATGAAAAGCACAAAGTGTGTTTTTGTAGACACAGGTAAAGAAAAATATCAGACCAAACTATTAGCTCTTGCTAAGCATAAACTAAAGTCTCTTGGAAGGAAACCATGTCTTAGGGTATATATGTTTGCGGGGTCGTGTCTGTAATTCAGCTGGACAGGACAGCAGCACATCTGTAATCAGAGGTAGACAAATCTTATCCAGCTACAGAGAGGGCAGCCTGTAGCCATGCTCTGCAGCACAGCATCATGAGGAGAGCTTCAGAGTTCTCAGTCCAAAGATGCCTCATGCCAGTCAACTTGCCAGTGTCACGCTGGGTTTTCTTGCAAGAGATCATGTGGACAAGCTCTTCCCCATGTGTTAAACTTATCTCATTATTTTTATTCTATAATTAAGAAAAAAGAAAACATAAACTACTGGGTTTAGAATTGGATATAGGATCAAAAAAGCCCCTTTCGGCTTCTTATCCAATACAAACTTGTATTTTCCTTTAAATGAAAACATTTAGACCTAAGTTTATAATGAGATATAAAAAATACATTTTCAGCTAACTCCAAGTTTTACCAGAAGAAGCAGATAAAAGCTCCCCAACCTTTTGTTCCACCGGTGCTTTCAGTGCCTAAATATTTGCTCAAATTCTGTGCTCAGGTACCCCTATTTTAACAAGGGTGAGCAAATAGTCTGAGCTCATATCCACAACCCTTTTAAATCCAGCAAGTACGATTGCTTGCTAGACCCAGTCAGACAGCAGTTCTCAGACCACAGCTACCTGTGCAGACTCCATAAATCAAGGTAATACTACCTACAGACAGGTTTTTATGACTCAACTGCAAAATCTACCCTGTATTGTGAGAAGCTTTTTCACTTGTAAAAATCAGACTTTACTACGGAAAGCTACTGTCATTTCCAAACTGTAACCTATTTCCTTGGTAGAAAAAAATGACTATATTTATTCCAAATTTGGGATATTTCAAGCTGAGTTTGTGAGGGGCATTTAAATTTGGTTTGTATAGAAAGAATTAGGTTTTAGAATAGATAAAATGGGTTGCAGCTAAGCCTTAATAATCTTAGTTTTGTCTGTATCACACAGAGCTTGTAGGAAAACTTAATGACGACTATGGAACTTTAAAAATGGTAAAAGAAATATAGCTCTTGTTACTGACAACTAATGTATAAGGGATAAAAAAAACAAACTAGCTAGCCTAGGAAAAAGATATTTTCTCATTTAATCGACTGAAGAACAATGGACATTGAGGACAAGAATAATTTTTAAAGTAAAAACCATCAGTAGGTGAAACTAAAGGCAATTTTTAATTATCATGACAGCTTCACGCCAGCAAGATAAATAAAATAAGTTCTAAATACTGTAGGGCACAGGTAATTTAGAAAGATGAGAAAGAACAAAGCATGAAAAAAAACACATTTCAGTATCTTGAAAACTATAAAGTAATTTGATACAGAATGTGAAAGAAATGCAAAAGATTGAGAATTATAACAGCTTGATAATCAAGAAAAAAGATAATAGGATATTATTATGGAAGATCCAAATAATTAGTAAATTAAAATAACATGGATTATGAAAGAATTAATTTCAAATTGGAATATAAATATATGTATTAAATATAAACCACATTAGAATATCAAGTGAAGTAATATAAAAAATGCAGCACAATAAATTCAAGGTACATTAACATACTAATAAAAAGGAAAAAATAATCTTCAGTAACTTTGGAGTGAAAGCATCTATAACTGGGAGTTGAGGAGAAAAACTGTGAAATCAACCATCATGATCTACTTGGACATGGAAAAAAAAGAAAATAAAACACTGGGAAATAAAAATCACTGAACTATAGCCTAATAAGTTTAGGGAACATGCACAAAATATCCATTCTCATGTAGGCCTGCACTTCTGAAGGAAGACAGAAACATTAATGAACTTGTGTGTAGTGTCAGTGTAAATTCTTCACAAAAATTCTTGGCTTTAGCATTCCTAACTTTAGAACTGGTACCTAAGCATGGTAGGCTCCATCCCTCTACTGTCAACAAAGGCAGCAGCAGGAACTGAGACCCTCTGAAACACTATCTAGAAATGCTGATTTCCATCATGAGCAACACAACTGTTTCTTAAGGCCAGAATATACCAGGTAAATAAAATGTAGTAAATAAAATGTCTGAATATTGTAAAACACATATATGAAACTATATATACTTACATATATATATCTATGCATTTAGAGAAGCACAGGAATGGAAAGAAGAACACTTGTCATAAAAAAGTAATTTCAATATGTGTCTCTCTGAGGAGTACTCTCAAGTATCACAGTGTGTAGAACCATTTTCAGTTTGGAAACAGTCTGTGTGAGATAGAAGCGTGGGGAAACTGTATCTATGTAATCTATGAGGAACTAAGTGTGTCCAGAATGCATGTTTTGCTTGCATTGGAAATTATTCTCCTCCCTTTTAAGACAGTACCAATTTAATAGAAATTAAATAATCCCTTAGCATGTAAATAACAGTAATACCAAGTAAATAATAAAATTACTTAACAGCAAACATCAGTAGATATGAATTCCCAAGAAAGACACATGCATAATGTGCAGAAATGTTTTACATGCTGACTGTAAGTATAATATTCTTGAAAATCTAATAAGTGCTCAGCATTTTTATATTACAAAAGTAGTAAATACAATTAGTAAAAAAAATCTGCAACTGGTTACAAATTAATTAACAAGTAGAACTCTAGTTCAATTTCTGTTGAAATTCTGACTATATTCTGCCTCACAGATAATAACGTTCATACTTTAAAAAGGATTACCCAGGTTGCTTGAAACACCATATGATCTTTTTCACCTCCTAGTGAAAAAGGCTAGAAGAGGTAGGAAATGCTACAGAAGAAGGTTGTTAGCATAATAAAGTAAGTTACAGATCTTAGCTCCTGATAATGGTTAAAGAAAACATCCACATTTCCAGCTGAGGAGAGCTTGCTAATATGAACACAATTAAGACAGGACTGAAGCTACTGAACTGTCTGATTTGTAGCAAACACAGGCTCAGGTGCTCAGAAGTCCAGACTGAAACAGCACCATGTAAAGAGGTGGAGGTGGAAATCTATTAAGGTGTAGTATGAGAACAGGGATAGAGGAGAGCCAAAATTCTGGCCCAGATTCTTCAGTCAGGGGAACATGTACCTGAAGTATGACATTTCTTTAATACACTCCGTGTCCAAAGTAATAAATATTTTAAAAAATTTCTGCCTCAAACTACAAGGATAGACTTATTCACAGATGCTTCTTAGGAAATTAGGAAGAAATTCTTTACTGTGAGTATGGTGAGACAGTGGAACAGGTTGCCCAGAGAAATTGTGGATGAGCCCTCTCTGGCATTGTTCAAGGCCAGGTCAGATGGGGCTTTGAGGAACGTGGCTTAGTGGAAGGTGTCCTTGCCCATGGCAGGGGCTTGGAACTAGATGACCTTTAAAGTTCACTTCCAACCTAGAACATTCTATGATTCTGTGAAATTGTCACACTCCCCTGTCAACAGCAAGACCATGAGCCTTTAAAAATTTAAAGCACAAAAGCTTTAGCCTCAATTATCTGGTGTAGAAAGCTTAATGCTTTTATTCAGGGAAGATAAGCATTTGCTTAAGTTAATCAGACCAAGAAAGACTTTTGTTTTCAGTCAAAAAAAAATTTTCATAATGGAATATTAATATAAGCTGTTTGCAGACATGCATCTTAAAATGCTTGACTGTCTAAAGATACATGATGTACATGCTAACCTCTTAAAAAAACAAATAATGATCAACAACTTAAAATCATATAAAACATGGATTCCAATCACTATTTTCACCTTGTTTATAAGGACATAGGCTGACAACAGTCTCTCCTGCCTGAGATTTCATAGGCTGCAAGTCCTTCTTGAGGCAATGGGGCATCCCAGACATTCATCCTGATCAGCTCCTAGTTCCTCAGTCAAGATAGATGCTCCTCTCCTTCTATGTTTTGCCTTTCGCACTGAAACTATATTTTCATGCAAAGGACATTTGAGTACATGGTGGTCCAAAGAGGTGTTGCTATCCAGGGGCTAAAGGAGTAAAGTACATGTCAGCATGACACAGAAGGCAATCTGAAAAGGAGTCTCAAATACTGGCAGAACTGAGGTACAATGTAGGCTTGTTCTGTTTTCAAAAATCTTTTATCCATACTTTACATAGGATTGTTAACTGCTGTATTTTTTATTATATACTAAAAAAGTGATTTTTTTTTTTTTTTACAACCATAAAAAAAAAGTCAACACCTTAAAAAAACAAAAAAAAAACCCCAACAAACAAAAACCCAACCCAAAACAGTAGGAGCTCATCATTAGGACATACTGAAACTTATGATACATGAAGACCTTAGACTTTAGATAAGAAACCTAGCAGATCCCTGCCTGTCTGCTAAGAAATGAATGTCTTCATTCTTCATCTGAATGAAGAAGTCTACTGTTAGACTGTAGCATCAGCAGTGCTGCATATGGAGAATATCAATAACAGTAGTGATAAGAATATAATTTTAAGGAAAGAAAAGAATCTCATTCTTGTTTCTCCTGAAAATATAGAGAAGATTCCTACAACAATACCCAGCCGTGGGCTTAATCACCTGGAAAGAATCCAAGGCACCCCACAAAGAATACAATTCATCTGCAAATGGGGTAGGCCTAACCACTTTCGCCTGGCTGCTCCTCTTCATTTCCTAAGTACCCAGCTCTACAGGGTGCCCACATCACGTAGGCAGCTATGAGATGGAAGCTCTGCCTACTCTTCAGTACTGGCCCAGTGACTGTTTTGAATAAATGAGATTGATCAAAAATGAAATGGTTTTCACAGTGACCTACTGTTTCATTATTTTTACCTGCTAATTCAATAGAGGATGTCAAACCACTCTGGAGAGGAAGTTTGGAACGATCCTCAAATAAACCTTGCCAGTACAGTCATTATAGCCTGCTGATAATAAGTTAATGCAAATAGCAGACTATTAAGCACAGATGCAATACAGAAGTACACAATAAGTGAAATGCTTTATTTCATCAGCATTACATATTTCTCCCCGCTTCCCCCGCAGAAAAAGTCCTTGATTGCAGGTTTTGGAATTACAGCAATATTGTGCAATGTCAATAAACTTCTCTGCAAAAGCATTCTCTAGTTGTTTTATGGATAACCACAGAAAGCTCTGCTGTCAGTTAGATGGTAGACATACACTAACAACAAAAATTCAGTCCTACACTTTGCTCGTGGACAACCAATATGAATATCTAGAAGGCTAATAGACACACATAGCAAATCAGAAAAAAAGCATCAGCTTTTCTTTTTTTCCATCATCTTCATGGGTTTTATTAGCAGATTTTCATTAAAGTCTTCAGCTAACAAGCACAAGCAAAGTTAGATGACCCTCTACTACACTGTTATTCCCCTTCACAAAGAAGAAAATAATCAGAATCCATGGAAACCAGATAATATTGCAGAAAAACAAGTCATTGAAATTAAACAGAACAAATTAACCCAAATTGGTAACAGTGAACATTTAAGTAGGTACTGATGTTTCTCATCCTTCTTCTAAGAACTCCTCAAGGACCAAACTAAATGTAAATAAATTTTGTCTTCCTACAGGTATGATTTAAATTTTAAAAGCTTATAGCTATAGAGATGGTGAAAGAGATACTCCATTTATAATTTTATTTGACAGGCACGTCATTGTGTAAGTATTGATTCTCATTTTCCACAAAAATGGTGCCATTGATCTTGAAATATTGTTTTCATCCAAACTTATGTCTTACTACCACCTTTCAACAGCCTTTCACTTGTGATGGTAATTGACAAAACAATGAATCAAGCCATATGTCCACCCTAGGTTTTATATACATGTATATTCACAGACACAAATAGCTGGATCTGGATTTATATCCACACACCACCTCTTCTCCCTGCCCAAAGCACAGCACATACCAAGCTACATAGTCACCTTAAGAACACAGCAAACAAACCTAGCAACATGGGCACACCATTATCTTGAACTCAGTTTCAAAAAAAATATAAAAACCAACAGCAACAAACCACACAAATCCAGCTTTTTGAACACTCAGATTCTGGTAGCGAAGCCAGATGAGTACACAAAACAAACCCACCCAAGTATAGTCCTGGTACAACTTGAAGCCTGTTTTGTCTCCTGAAAGCCGTATTTGGTCTAATGGATCATTTTATGACTATCATTCGTGCTAAAAAATATAAATTAAGAAAATAAAAAGTGAAGGTTTGTCTCTTTCATATCCTGGAAAATAGTAGGCAATATGCATTTTTTTTTCCACAGTCACCTCAGCTTTAACTTAGACAAAGCATGAAACAGTTTCTAAGTCCCTTCAGAATTAATTATGAAAATGACAAATTTTTTTTAGGGCACAAGGAAAATTAATTGAAAAAAACTTCACACTGTCACCCTAACAGTTGATTACAGAAATCTTATTAATCACCTCATCCTCTGGATTTTTCTTTTATATGTGATAAATTCCAGTCATTCCAGAGGTGACATCTATGCAAAGGCTACCTTTAACCTGGGCAGTCCTGGACAGGCTCTGTTCTTTATGGTGCCTTTGCTATCAGAGGACAGAAACAAGCTCTTTTGGAGAGTTGAGATGATCCCATAAATACATCCCTCTGTAAGGAATGGTATCGGTTAATTAGCCGTCATAAATTATTTTTTCTTAAAACAATTTACTTCACAAAGGACTAGTCAGAAAATAAAAGCCAGATGATCACATTGGGTTCAAGAAGATAATAATTCTAGAATCTCTTTGGTAACAGAATCAGTCAGTATCTCCAAGGCTGTTTATGAACTGCAAATATTCTGCTTGATTTAAAACTTTTAAAGTGAAGGATGTGTAAATATTTTCAGGGCTTCCAGTGTGCCTCTCTACTAGCTTATTCTAATGTAAATTGCAAATTATTACAACAGAAACATTCAGTATGCACAAAGATTCATTATGTTCCCATCCAAATAATTAAATAGCAACATATGCATATATAGCAGCATATAAAATACAATAGGCCACTATTTCTTCTGGTATATTAAGCCTACTCATATACACATTATCAGTGTGATAAAATATGGGTTCCTAAAACTGATAAGGATTTTGATTGTTATTTAAAAAAAAAAATATTTACCATTTACTTGTGTCAAAGAATGATCAGATTTAAAATAAAAATCAGTATACAATCAAACCTTTGAAATATCTGGCAATAGGAATCAAATACATATCTCAAGTTACAAATAGGGATAGGTTTTCCTCCTTAGTCCCAAGAAAGAGTGGTAGTGTGGCCTGAAGGCACCATGACCGGAATTTGAGCACCTCACTAGATCAAGATTTCCTTTTACACAGCAAGGCTGCCTTTTTCTGGAGGGTTTCACACCCAGTGATGCATTTCTCAGTCTTTTCCACTGCAAGGGGGACATTTGATCTCCAGCCCTCTGAAGATGAAGTGCTAGCATGACCAATGGGACTAACAGAGCATAAGGAGACAGGAGCAAGGGAGCAAAGACTTCAGAGGAAGGCAAATCCTACAGAAAGGACAAGTGGTAGAACCAGACTGTTTTTCTTTAAGCCACTTTACTACCAACTATACAAAATAAATTTGTTCCCATCTTTAATACGTATCATATGTATATGCAAATAATCAGGGGACTGGTACTCAATGCTGTTGCTATCTTACTTCAAGCTAAGACTTTTACCCTCTATTATTGCATAATATTTATTTTGTCTTTGGCCTTTTGCAAGACAGATGCAAAATTACATGCCATGATAAAAACAAAACAAAACCAAATGCCTTTTTATTTTACTAAAAATTCAAATATTTCCATGGAAGATTACTAGTCACTGTTTCCAAAGTGAAGAAACCAGACTGCTGACCCAACTGCACATTTCTTAAAGCACAGCAGTGCAAAGTACCTTGAGCAGTCAAGAAAACACCGACCCCCAAAACAACACTCACCTTTCTGAACCATGTGACCATTAATTCTGGTGATTTAGCAGCCTTTCCTCAGCTTGTGGAAGACAGTAGATGTCTTCCCTCGGGGATAATGTGCACAAGAGCTGCAGAAATGGATCTTACTGCACATGCTCCTGAGTATTTTTGGCCCATGTTTCAAATTAAAGAAAGACCTAGTTGTACTTGAGGCAGGGGAAGAAGCTCTTAGTGTGTGTAT
The DNA here is from genome assembly GCF_000691845.1 of Merops nubicus. Lineage (NCBI taxonomy): Eukaryota > Metazoa > Chordata > Aves > Coraciiformes > Meropidae > Merops > Merops nubicus. The sequence continues at coordinate 118,469 of NW_008583392.1, read as the reverse complement.
ATATATATATTAACTGAACAGTTTCAAGAAACTCTGGTAAAATGGAAGATTGCATAAACTAAGCACATCATGAAGCTCCGTAATTCATCTAAGTTTTTATATAATTATAAATTAAATCCTTTTAAACACAGACTCTTCTAAACTCCCAGCAAACAAGTCAACTGTTATCTCTCTGGATCACATCATTCCATTCAATAACAATTCCAATTTGTGGTACAGAGACGGTGTACACACTCAGACCCACTCTTTAACCTTACTGCAGAGCATTATTTTCTACTGTGTAATTTATTACTTTTACACTAAATCATCATTCTTTGTTAGAATGAATTGAGGACTGGAAAATAAATTTGTGTGGTAGAAATAGAACAAAACTGAGACTTTGGAAAATGTGCAAACACATCTCACTAGGATCACAGCAGTATGCAGCAAATAGCTCTCTTTAGCTGAGCTGTATGGGCTTCAGAATGACATTATTAGTATTAAATGGAGGCTTTGGAAAGTAGCAATTTATGTTATAAATTCTCTGTTTTGTTGAGGTTTTAAATGGGAGAGTGTAAATTGTTTTAGAAGTTCTGTAAATAGGAAAAGTTTCATTGAAACTTTGAAATTATAGTTTTCAAAAAGTCAGATGCGACAGCTTGTGGCAGGCACAGTTTGAAATCTTAAACTGCTAATGGCAGGATATATATTTACATTCTTTTGGATGTAGGATTTCAAAAGTTTTTAGAAAGTCAATGCAGGGTCGAAGTCCAGTGTGTGTGCACACAGCTGTTGAAGTATCATTTGGAGACATGCATAAACCTGGGACAGGCAGGAAACTTTATATGAGAGATGGAACATTAGGTCAGAGGTAGCTAAAAGTGAATTTCAGATCCTTCAGGGACATTCATCTTTTAGAGAATAAAGGGCACATGGCCATCCTCTTATTCCATTCCTCTCTGCAGGCTTCAGTGAGGTTGACCATAAGGTAAGGTTGCGTTCCATGATGAGTATGACCACATTCCAGGAGAATTGCTTAAGAGACCTCTTAACCTGTGATCTCCCTCATACGTAACTATTTTTTTGTTCCTTTGAAAAATTAAAGTGTCCTTCCAGAAGAAGTACTGTAAGAACACGGTCTCAAGTGCCAATAACACACTAACAACACAAAAATAACACTTTACCACCTACTCTGTACTACTACTATGGTGCCACAGAACTGGTCCACGTGCTTAGAAGAAAATCAGGCCACTGGTGAAGAATAAGCATCTAAAACTGAAAATGTATTAACCCTCCTACTCCCCCAAACCCCTCCCGCCCACAAGAAAACCCCAAAACCATTAACCATAGAAAAATGGTGCTCAGGCCTCAGTTCAACTAAACCTTTGAATCTTTTGCTAAAGCTCAGTCTTCATGTATTACTTTTAAAGTGATCTGTACTTGCTCTCAGACTAAAAGACTTTTATAAAAAAAAAATTCTTATTGTTCACTTCTTTATCCTCCCACAGTTCAGTTACAGAACTGCTGTAAACCTGGAGATGTTGGAGGTATTTGCCTACCTAAGAAAATCACTAATACAGAAAGCTACAATAGAATTACACATGTAGATGGACTAAGTTACCTTACAAAACCTGAGTTTTATATATTTTGTTTGCCACAGTGATGTTTCAGACTACAGTATCAAACCTAAATGCTTTGTTCTCATCCTTATGTTGGGATCTTCACACTGGGATTCAGAACAAAGGAGGATCACTCAGCTTTACACTGATTATGACATAAATGGAATGGAATATCCCATTGGGTCAGTTTAGGGTCACCTGTCCTGTCCAATCCTCCTTGCAGGTGACGCCTTTTACTTTCTGCATCCTCAATGTGGCACACAAGATTTCCTGTGACATTGCACTGCACAGGAGCAAGTAAAAGCTGGAGCCTTTCTGCACACCAGTCCTTGGTAGTAACTGTAAACATCAAGCCTTGTTACTGCTAGAAGCAGACACTGTCTGCAAAAACATGACATTAACTTCAGAAAGTGCAGCTAGCTACAAACACTGAGCTGAAAAATGAAATCACCGAACGGAATTAGTTCTGTCCTAATTCATGCCAGGACAGAAGGCTGTTTTCAATAATTAGAAGGCAGGCTAAAAAACTATATATAATTTCTGTAATTTACAAACCTTCCTTCTAAAAGAAATGTATATAAATGTGTGGGTATTTTTAGTAAAAAAAAAAAAATAATTATAAAAGTCTTATGAAATCAAACCAAAAATTTGCAGATACAAGGTAAAACAACACAATATGAAGGCTTCACTGCCATTTCATCCAATGACAAATTCCATTGTTTCCAACATGTCTGCTTCACTTAAGTATTGCTTAGGTTAAGTACCACTACTAGCCTGTGACCACACATGAGCAAACCAAACAGCATTTCTACGCTGAAAAACAAGCTCTACCCTGGAACAAAAGCCAAGGGAATTGCATATGCAAATAGAAGAAAAGGTCATTACCAGGTTAATAACACAAAAGGTATGGATTAAAGCATAAACAAACATAAGCCATAAAAGAGAATGGTCTCCTCATCCTAAGTAACTTCTGCAGAGACAAGGTCTATCTAGTTTGGAGGGATTTGTAAGGCTAGGTTGCAGTGAGAACACCACTGCTGTCAGTTACTGTACAGATGATATACAAGATGACTGATGAACAATGAAGGGTGATTTGCTGCATTCTACACTTGGGCATCTCGCTGACACGTTATATCTCCACAGGCTGTCATGTACACCAACCCATCACACAAGGGCAAGAGCCACCAGAAAAGATATATACACCCAGGCAATATGTAGGTCTGTTTGTATATGACTCTGCACATTTCAGATCCTAATGTCTCTATAACTAAAACATTCCAAACATCAAAGGATAGGACAAGAAAATAAAGTTTTATGAACTAAGAGTTGGCACAGCTTCGTTTGCCTCTCCTTCAGGCACAGTAATAGAAAGGTTTAACAGAGGATCTGGTCAAAGGAGTTATGAAGAAGTAAAGAATTTCAAGGTTGGATGGTGATGAATTCTATCATAGGAATCAAGGACACAAGGGTTAAGAGTTTAGGCCATACTGTCCTGATTCATGGATGGTTTAGATTGCCTGTTGATACGACCGGAAGGTCCTATCTAAGAAAGCTGGATTTAATTTGAATGCGTGTGAATGTAGAATGAATTGGCCGTTTAATAAGCATTTCTGAGACAATAATTCAGACCTATGCCACATGGAAAAGTCAGTCACAAACTGATCAATGCCTTTAACTCATCCTTATTTTCACTTCCACCTCTTCTGTCTGCATTTTGAAAGAAAAGACAACAGCATACACCAAAAGAAAGCCTGCATTTTCTCTGTGTTTCTGCAACCCCCATGTGGCACACAAGTTTTATTAGTGACCTTGGTCTGCACAGGAGCATGTACAAACAAGAGTCTTTCTGGACAGCCCAGTCCTTGGTAGTAGCTGTTCTCCTGGTTTGGGGTAACATCAAGCCTTATCACTACTAGCAGCAGACACTGTCTGCAAAAACATTCTATAGCTTCAGAAAGTGCAGTTAGTTACAAGAATTGAAAAATAGAATCACCACAGAATTAGTTCTGTCCTAACTCAAACCAGGTCATTTAAAAACTTAGCTTCTTCAACAACAAGTTCTTCTGCAGGTTCTAGTTCTTACTAAAGCTGGATAGCGTCACCCATCCCATTCTTCTCTTAATTCTCCCCAGAACTAAACAGCATCCTGATGAACTTCCTCTCCTTCAGCCATCACAACATGGATGCATTTTTTTCAGTAATAAATGTAGGATGAAAAACACAGCCCAGGTATCACTCCCACTTGGAGTCATCAGTGATTATAAACCTCTGCCCTGGTTTTCCATGTCCAACTGCCACAATCCTATTTAACAAGTATAGAAAAATATCACCTGCTGTTTCTGAAAATAGTTCAGTTCCACACAAATAATGAAAATCTTCTTTTACACAGTAATATAATTCCTTTAGAATACTGAGTGATGCGCTCTGGTCCCTCCATTATTTCCCAAAGCAGTTAGTAAATTCATCCCTTTTTTAACCTCTTAAGGCCAAGGAACTTCTAGATCCCGACCCTCAAAAAACCAGACATTTTCAGATTTCTGTTCACTGACTTCTTAAGAGCTTTACCTTCTCTTGAGGGATGGTATTTTTACATCCTGTGTTCATACTCTTTCCAATGACTACCTCCCCTTAGCAGGGGAACACATGTAACATAGCTGAAGTGATATTGTTGAATCAATGGCTTTTCTTCCTCTATATTAAGCACATGGCACCTTCCTGTGGCACAGCAGGAACGGACATCTAGCCAGCTCACTGGACACAGACAGACAAAGACACTTGGTTTATCTGAATAGTCAACATGAATGAGATTATCCCTGTAAGTCCTGCCTTTACCTACCTGCTGATGGTACTGATTTTTTTGGACATTAATACCACTGTTGCTGGCACCACATTATTTTATGCACCTGCTTCTGAAGTAGAACTGACAAACCTCCCAAGCTGCTTATGACAGCACTCCTTGTCTCCTGCGAAGTCATTCATTCTTTCCAAGACTAAACTCTCCTGAACTAGTCCTCCTGCTTCCCCATGCTGTGCACATTCTGCTACCAGTTACAAGCTCTCAGGAAGTCACATAAGCCAGCAAGGTTCCTGCTGCTTCTTCCAAATGCTTTGGCTTTCAGACATGTTACTTTGGCTTGTACTCACCACAGCACGTGCAGCTCCACATAGCAATCCTTGTAATTTTTATTTTTCTAGACTCTGATTTTGAACACAAAATTTCTTTTCAAATGAGATCTCCAAGTTAGTATTGTCTTGTGCCCTGAATTTTGCCAAAGAGACTGGCATAAGAGATAGTTGCTAGAACCCACCTGGACTGGAAGTGCCTCGGCTCAAGCAGTTACCAAATATTTCCAAATGAGAAGGGCAAGTTTAACTCTGATCATTAGAAACTGCTAAAACAAGAAATGAAGAAAAAGGTCCCTTATGGATTTAAAGTAAGAAAAGACAGACCAGAAGAATGTTGCACATGCAAGTAGAAATGTTAAAAACAGGTTTTAAGGTATTTACCCAGTGATACAAGAGAATGAGAGTGCCAGAGCAGAGCAATGGCTGATAGCCTAAGGAATCTGGGGAGAATTCTGACCTAAACACTTGAAGGAAAGGCAACGTACTTAGGAAAGTCTTGTTTTCCTCTTTATATTTGAACAATGTCCTCTGTTGTCCAGCATGAATATAACAAAATTACTTAGCCCTATTTTATTAAAGTCAATATTTAACATAACCGTTATCCTAGTACTTAGTAATAGCATTATTAGTTAACAGACAATCAAGTAATTTAGTTATTAAAACACAACTTCTACTGTTAGCCCATTTAGTGGTGTTTGGCCCAGTACCCATGCAAGCAGAATATATAACTGAGCAGATTACAGAAGGTGTATCAAAAGTCATATTTACCTGTAGGATAGCTCCCCAGACACAGCAATCATAATCAGTAAACGTAGATTTAACCTCTGAAGTATTAAAGGTAAACAGTTCAAGAGCTACAGAGACTGCCAAAACAGCATCCAGTATTAAATCAATAGCCTGTAGCTGCTCAGCCTGTACAACACAAACATAATACTGCACTTTGTTCCATCTATGGCAGATTTGGGACTTCAATATACACTAAAACTGCAATATCTGGAATAGTAATTTTACATGCAATTTGCTTAGATAGAGCTTTGAACAAAATGTTGTTTTTCTTTACTAAGCTTTCCTTGTAGCACATAAATTGAGCTTTCAAGGAGCTTTCTGTCTCCTGATGAAACACTCTACAGCAAAGCTTTACACAATGCACCTTTACCTACATGTGCTTCCAAAACTGTTGACTATTATTCGGCATCCATTGAATCACAGAATCATGAAGGTTGGAAAAGACCTCTAAGGTCACCAAGTCCAACAATCACCCAACACCACCATGACCATTAAAAAGTTTGCAGTGAAATTCCAAAACTTGCCACCTATGTCTATTGACACTTTTGAGACATCGTCTCAGACCTTTTATCAGGTGATAATTAAATGTATGACTGGCAAATAATTGCAAAAAATGACTGGCAGCCATAGCCAGTTGTGAGTATAGGACAAAACAGCGTGTGGTTCATTAGATACTTTCCTATAAATTGAGTGACACAAATCCTTTAAGAATTAAATACTGACTGAGCTACATTTGTTTGAAATGCAGTTGAGATAACCAAAGCCATGAAGTATTTGACATAATCATAACTTAATATTGAAGTGATTAAATTTAAGGAACTCTCTGAATTTTGAATTGGCCCAAAATCTGGATGTTTTCCAAAATAAATCACAGTGTAATTGTAGCTTTTTGAATATATCATTACAATTGTTCTTAAAGAAACAAGCATTCTCCTGCAGGACTGAAAATTCAAACATTCACATGCAGTACTGAATCCATTTAAAATTCTCTTACAAGGATGTGAACTGTTTAGGTCCCATACTCTCATTTTACTGCACAATGTCACTTAATCATCTCAGTCTGATTGTGAAACCAACTACAGAGACTTTCATCTATTAAAACAAAGAAGTGTAAAGATCTAACTACAAAACAGTGAGTAGAAAATTGGATTTTTGGAATCTCTTTGGTTTAAATAATCAAAAAACTACACTAATAAAGGCAGTGCAGTCATTTTCCTCACAATACATAACATAATAATATTGAAACATGCATATCTAATTTGTGAATGTTGTAGTTCTGCACACACACATTGAAGCTGCCTGAATCTGCCCAGATGCTTTATTTTGATAATATTATTGCTGCTTCCATTGGGCCTGTTTTTACTGTCTTTCCTAAAGCAAATCATCCAGTACAAGAGGTATTTCTTCATTTACTAGTACCTTTCTGGATTACTAATTCTACTGATTAAGAGTATGAACTCTATTCCTAGATAAGAATTTTCAGGTACTTTGTTTAAACAAGAAACAAACGGAAGCAGTGCAATAGAAACTCATTCATTTGTTTCTCAGTGAAAAACAGAATATGAAATAAAGAACTCCAAGTCTTTATGGGCATGACCTAGATGCTTGTATATTTGGTTCTGCTTTCAAATTCCTTCCTAGGCATTCAAGTTTTCATAAAAGGGCCTTATGAACTCAGGTAGACTTCTGATGCATGACTATCTCAGACTATCTACTCTTCAGATGCCTTAATCATCCTGAAGCTTATTCTGTTAGCTGGCCACCCGACCATTAAACATCATGGCACTACATATCAAGATATCAAAACTCTTATATGGCTTTTGCAGCAGGTCTATGAAATGCAGGTAGGAAAGCTACAGCTGAGAGATACAAAATCTGGGTTTTCTGCTTCATAAAACAGGTAAAGTTACATGAAAATCTGAGATACAGAACATATAATCAGAGGGAGTCTAGACCACTGTATCTTCTTATACTTTTTTTTTTAGTAACAGCATTATTCTCACCAACACTGTTTCAGGAGGAAGATAAAGAACTGAAAGTAAAGAGCAATGAGATTTTCAACCATTCCAAAATTCCTTTTGATGTAAAATCTAAGCACAGAAATAAAAAAAAAAAATCAAAGCATGGATGCCTACACATAATTGGTGTCTCTTGTGCATTTATCTTCTATGCTTTAAATAGATCCAGATAGATAAAAATGTCAGTACTAGCTATAATAAATTGTAATCAGTGAAAAATTGATCAAGAATTAAGATTAAAGAATACAGTTGCTGCCTTTGTCCATGATGTTTATTAAGGAATCTAGAAATACTACTGAGTGTAGAAAATACTGTCTTATGTAACAGTAATAAATAAGAGATGTCAAGGTTCTGGCTTTATTTCTACCCTCAAAACTGTTTCCCCAACCTTTAAATCTTCCCAAACTTAAAATCCAACTCTCTGCATCTAATTCACAGAAGGCATAACACAAACCAACCAACAAACAATGACTGTAAGTTTTAAGAACACTACCAATTATTATGATTAAACTTGCGATTTTGGGAAATTTGATTCCCAAGTCTTAAAATGAAACCATGTCTATGTTTAGCCTCTGTCCAGGGATAAACTGTAGCAGTTGTTTTATTACCCAATGACCCCTCTCTAGCAGAGAAGGGGAATCAGGAAAAGGAGAGGAGACACATGGGTTGAAATGTAAATAGATTTAATGGAATAGAAAAACTGATTTTATACTGCCATTAGTATTAACAAGCACACAAAGTTATACTCAGCTCAGTGAATGCACAGCAGTCATAATGAATGGGAAAACAGTCCTCGAGAGCTGGATGGTAAGAGAGCTTCTCCAGGGCTGGGGAGGAGAATCAAGAGGATCCTCTGCTCTCAGCAGACCTCCCCCTTTCTAGTGAGCAGGACACTTCTGGTCTGGGATACACCTGTAGCTAACACAGAGCAGCTGCCCTGGCTGACTCAAAACTTCTAATGGCCTGCAGACCATGGCTGGCCCAGGATTCTGTCCCAGTGCAACCAGGATAAACCACAAACTAAACACCAGTAACTACAGCTCCAGAAGGGAGTAACTATTCATCACTTTGCCTTGGATGAGATTTCATTCAACGCACTTTACTTAGAAGAGAATAAATAATTGTCAATAATTGTAAATTTTCATGTATCTGTTAAAAATGTTTGTAACTTTTAAAGAGCATGATCACTTAGGGGGGAAAAAAAAAGGTAAACTTTTTTTTTAAAAAGTCCAACAGGACTTTATTTGTTGTAAGTGTCTTTCAGATGATGCACTAAAGAATCCTTGACATTCATCTGTGGCCATTCCCAGGCCTTTTGTGCAAAACTTCTGCTACATGAAATGGAAAATTTTGCACCATTTTGTGACTGATGGACTCCGAGTTCCGTCTCAGTGGTAAAATAACTGAAAGTTGTAAGAAAAAAATCCACAGATTACTTTTTTGGGATGAGGGAGGTCTATGTCTATTTTACCACACTATATTGAGTCTGTGATCTTTTAAGGTGTGTTTACCATCTTGAGAATGTACCTAAGAAGTAAGGAAATTTTGCTTGTCCCATTTTGAGGTGGTGATGACTGGCTGCCACAAGAAGGCCAGTACTAGACACACTTGAGCCAAATATTCCATAACATAGCACAGAGCACTTTAATCACTGAGATACCCAAAGTCAAAGACTGAGCTAATAACAATAATTGTATAAGCTATATCTGAGGCTAATTAAGCTCTATTGATTGCTACTACTTTATGTCCTAAATGCATATTTTACTACATTCCATTCTACTTGGTAGGAGGCTGTTGAATTTATTTATGTATCATTTGGCCCTTTACAATAAAGCTCCAAACAAGTAGCATGAAGTCTTCAGTTTTCACTAGCTATGGCAGAGAATTTGGCTCAAAGCCAGCTTAGATCTGGCCCACTGTCAACAACTGCAAACCAAACTTGCCTGGCTTGCACAATTCAGCATTTAATAATTAAGTATTAAATTTAGCTACTTAATACTTGATGGATTTGTGCACAGAAAATGAAAATTAAGGCTACCAAGCCAGCATAGCCAAAAGGCAACAGATGGAACCATGTACTGCTTTGGATAAGACACAGTTCATTGTGCTTTTCACGTGTAAAGCTACAAAACAGTTAGGAAGGGAAATTCTGATCAAAACTATTCTACAATCAATGTTTATATAGACTATGTACATGTGTGGAATATGAGATATTTTTGAGAAAAAGAGTAGAGACTTAAAAAAATGCTATGCTAAGAAAGCTCTAGGAATCTCCAAAGAGCACAGAGCACTGCCTTCTCAGCTGTTTTATCAGAAGTGGGACATACTGCAGATACACAGTCCTAGCTGTGGAATTTTAAAAGCCCTGACATCCCCAGGAACCACTACTATCGACCACAGTGGGGCAGAATGAACTGCTGATCATTTTGCAAATCCAGCCTAAATACAAACCTGGAAAACATGGATGCAATATAACCCCATTACCCTTCATGTGCCAGTCATCCTTTCCATTGTGCTTGTCTCCACACCACTACAACCAAAATGAAAATGTGTTAGTCTGTTTCTAATGACTAAGGACTCCCACACAGGCAAAAAATAAATGTTAAACATTATACACAGACACAGGTAAAGGAATAGTTAAAATTACTCCACTTTTTACATTTCTTCCTCTCCTTCCTTCCTCCTTACAGATTTCTGTGTGCAGTTATGTATCCTTGTGAATAATACTTTGCTTGCTCTATGGGATACTGAGAACTGAGTATATTGTTGCATGGAGAACTGGAAATGTAAGATATTTAGTATTTCTTGTACAAATAACTTAGCACATACAGTTTTGCTGTACCATTAAGTGTAATAGCTTGTTACCACACTAGCTGTTCATCTTCTCACATGCAACAACGTGTGCAAAACTGTGCTGCACATCCCTGATAATACTTCAGTCTAGAACTGTCCCAGCAGCTCCCTTTGTGGATGTTTTACAGCTGTATTAGAGCTCAAAACTGTAGAGCTCAAAAGTCCAGCATCTGAGTTTTCACACAAATCTGAGAATCATAATAAGTTAGACGTAGTAGCCTTAAGTAAAGAAAAAGAAACAAATGGTGATTTTTAAAAGATTGTTTCTTCAGAAAGAAAAAAAAAAATTCCTATTAATATTTATATATCTTATCATGAACTAAGGGTTTCTGCATATGTTAGATGCATTCCTTCTCCCCTGTTGCTAATCCTTCTCTGGAAAAGAGTATAGTACTGCTTCACTTTTAACTGGAAGTTAAAACATCTAATGCTTATTTTCACATGAAAGGGAATATTTATTTGTATTAAGATGCCCCTGGGTATAAAGAATTTCTAAGCCTTTGGTTCAACCCTGTGTTTAACAAGAGTGAGTTGGAAATATGTGAGACCCACTAACTACTTCTGTTTTATTTTTTTCTTTAAATTGTATTCAGTTAAACTGGAACAAGCATGAAAATCAATCTTGCTTTACATGAGAAAGAAAAATGAGCAATAAAAATAACCAAGAAATACAGCTTACAGCTTCCACTTACCCATTTTGTTATTATATATTCATAGAACACATAAAATGTACTTTTTAATGTATGTTTTAAAGAAATGTTCGTTTAAGAGTTTAACCCAAACAACCAGTTTTGTTTTTTTTCCTACCTTTACAACACCTGTCTTAATATATTAAAATTAATGAAACTTTTGAACTCACCAGTTAACTATTTCTTATGCCGTCTTCATTTTACAGATAGTTGTACATCTCTGCTTTCTCTACTGCCCTGCTTTCCTCATTCATTGAGTGAGTTGAAGAATAAACATTATGTCCAGGTACAATTCTGATAATCACAGCTTGTGAATGTCATCTATTCCTTTCTTCTGACCTTACAAAAAAATATTGTCATCTAAAATTGAAATCACCATTTTCTTGTAAAACACAGATATTTTCTATTTTCATTTATCTGCTGGGGCATTGAGCTATTATCTGGCTTTTAATTACAGATTGCAGAATAAAAAAATTGTAGTTTGTCCTCAAGGCTAAAGTGACATTTTGGATTGAGTCATCCATCTTACATTTAATTTTCACTCTTGACACAAGACACAGCTTTTGTCAGGAAGAATTTTTGTTTGGATGTTAGCTTTTTATACACTGTGAGAGAAAGCTGTCTGATGCATTCCCTTGACCCAACAGCATGGTCACAAACATTCACAACCACTGTGAAATGACTCAAGAAATCAGTTATTTGGAATGCATGAAGATCACATCAGAGGTTTCAGGAGTCTTTTTTAAGCTTCTCTCTTCCTAAGTAATCTTTCCTTTCAAAGATCTCTATCACTGGATACACAGAGAACCATTAGAAAACTAAAACCAGAAATTGACACATTAGATGTGTACAATGCTCCTAACAGTGACTGGTATAAGACATTTCAGAATAAATGAAAACAAAACAAATATGCAACTTACAGTAGGTGGGTACAGGAAAGTTCATTCTTGCTGCACATGCACGTTACTCACTGATGTTCCCCAATATCACCAAAGATGAAGTGTTTTGCTATTTGCAGTGCATTTCAAGACAAGGGAGTATTTAAAAAAAAAAACATTATTGAAGAGCAAAAGTGAAGATCATTAGCAGTTGTCTGCTAATGCTTCATGAAGATTCACCCTTAAACATGCTTAACAGATAACTGTGAATCCGCTGGATGACTGGTACCCTAACAGGATGGCAGAGAGCTGAGCACATTTCATCTTCTGCACTGTACACATGATGTTGAATTGCTCTAGAAAGTAGCCCAATAAACTTCTCTTGTCAGCCATAGGTTGTCTCCCCAAAGGGTATGGGATAAAAGGGTTTAGGATTAGCTCTTCTACAGTGGAGTCAGTGCTATAGAGAAGGAAAGAGACTTTTTCCCAGGGCCTGTAGTGATTGGACAAGGGGTAGCAGTTTTAAAATAAGTGTAGATTTATTTTACATATAAGGAAGAAATTCTTTGCTATGAGGACAGTGAGAGAGTGCCCAGAGAAGGCAGTGAGATGGGTTGCCCAGAGAAGTTATGGATGCCCTGTTCCTGGATAAATACAAAGTCAGGCTGGATGGGGCTTTGAGAAAGCTGATCTACTGAAAAATGTCCCTGTCCATGGCAAGGGGATTTGCAGCCAGATGATCTTTAAAGGTCCCTTCCAACACAAACCATACCATGGTTTTATGATTCTGTACTTCACCCTTCATTAAGGAATAACGTGGATTCCACCATTAAACTTGACCTTTTTTTTTTTCTACCCAGGGTTTCTACACCACATCTATGGAATGACTGATTATAGAATGGGATTTAACATGGACCAATGCTTGAATATAAAATACAAAATATAAATATACTACACAATATAAAACACCAGACATAAAAAGCATAACTAGACAGGCACTGTCACTTGTCTTTTGTCATACAGGAAACCCATAGTAAGAACAAATGCCAAATTTAGATCCTAGCCACTGAGTCTACTTCACCCTCAACAAGGGAGACCTAAACCACTTCACTTTCCCCTCCCCCTCTTTTCAAGTTACTAACATTATATCACTAACATAACTGCATTGCTACGTGTTTGGCATCTTCAGGGCACAGAACATCATAATGCAAATGGACGGTCAACGATTTCACCAAATCCTCCAAAACAGAGAACTGCTGAGGAGCCATTTCACCAAAGTTGGGAAGCTCGGGCTGGCTGCAGTTCAGGGCAGCTGGTCTTGATTTTGTGCCACAAAGGAAATTTCTACCTTTCCATAAGACAAATGCACTTACTGGATATTGCTGATAGGCTGGCAAAGGCTGTCCAGATGGCAAACTGTTACCTGTACTTTTTCCTGAATGATAGTTGCATTGTTTATGCAAAGCGAAGCTCTTCTATTTCAGACACTGAATAAATACCTCTTTGTCAATCCCTTTGACTTCATTTGGCTTCAGATGATTTAGGGAGTTTATAGGAATGCTATGATTATTATCATTATTATTGGTATTACTATTAGCATAATATATGCATATATTACTAATGTATTTTTAGTGGTATTCCATAGCAGCACATTAATAGTGCTGATACACTGATTCCAAAAGAAACATTGACTAGCCTACTAAAAAACCAGGAACATCACTAAACACTACAAGGAAAATACACTCAAAGACAGATATAATATTTATCATGTCTGCCAGATCACTTCAGATGGTTAGACTATGCTGATGGGAGACAATATAAAGAATGTAAAACATTTCTTTCACAGACATCTAACATATCTGCATAGATATTGTTCACTAAAAGCATAAATACTAAGAGAGTATATGGTACAAATGGCACACTTTAGAAGTTAAAAGAAGGTAAGGAAACAGAAGCATTCGTAATCTTTAAGAAATAAAAAAAACCCAAAGGTGAATGCATACAGACATGCACATGCATCTCCACATATGATTATTTTTTATTTTATTAATTGATGCATATATGTGAGCTAAGCATAGGTATGGGAATCAATAGTCACTGATCCTCTCTCTACAAGTGATCCATTTGGATTTTCTCTTTAAATGGATAGGATACCAAATGGAGCATTTATGCTAAATTAATATTGATGGCAAATGTATATTTTACAGTTAAGCAGCTTAACAAAACTAGAATAGTAGAATCATGGCATCATTTAGGTTGGAAAAGACCTTGAGGATCACTGAGTCCAACTGTAAACCCAGCACTGCCAAGTCCACCACTAAGCCAGGTCCCTACGTGCCACATCTACAAGTCTTTTAAATACCTCCAGGGACAGTGACTCAGCCTCTTGTCAAGCCTGATCCAATGCTTGACAACCCTTTCAGTGAAGAAATTTTTCCTAACATCCAATCTAAAACGTTCCTAATGCAACTGGAGATGATTTACTCAGAAGAATGCTGTTAATGTTTCAGAGCCATTCCTCAAACATTCAGGAGTGTTAGAGCTGCCCACTTGCTTTATCACAATGCAGTTGTTTCCCAATGCTTTAATACAACTTTTAATTATATAGTTATATACTTAGTTTTGCAAGATTAGCTTCTGAGGAATAGAAGACATAGTCTTAACATAGGAAATGTCAGACTTCAGAGCACCAGTGATGTTGCTAACACTGCTTATAAACAAAAGAAGATTAAAAATCAGCATACTGCCTGACTAATAATTACTAGCCTACTGGTGAAATTTAATGGATGTTTTTTTCCATTTGCCTGCAGGGTGTCAAGAAGATTGAATGGGCAAACAGAAGGAAAATTCAAATTATAATGAATGAAATACATAAAAAAAAAAAAAATAAATCTAAACCTATGTGTCTTTTTTTCAACAAAATTCTCCCCTAAAAAAATTCAAACCCAAGAAAAGCCATAAATATATCTTAAAAATTCTATAATATAATTCTTACACTTACGAATTAAACCAATTAATAAAGAAATTAAAAGCATTTAAATTGCAGGAATTCTCCATCAGCAAATCACAACTTTACAGCAAGATATAATAAAAGAAAGGAAAGATGCTTTGGCAAGCACCCGTGCTGAACAAAAAATTCACACACTTCTAGGATCAGATTATCTGATGATACATAATTCATCTTTGATTAATGACTTTAATTTAGACATTACAATTATTTTTGCAAAGACTGTAACAAGCTGAAAGATTTACACAAGTTTTTTTTTCAGTATCAAATGCAATAATTCTGCTTAAATCAGTCTTGGATATATTCTCTTCTAATCTCTCCTTTATCCAACTCTGACTAATTTTTAAGTGCAGACAGACTGATTTTATTTTTAACTGTCTTATGCTTCAAGTTATTTTCTGCCTTTATTCTTTACAATTTGCTTTGTTATGATACTCCTGAATCTTATTTAATCTTGCAGAACGTAATCTGAAGCTTAAAGCAGATAATTGAGTCTAAGATGTCATCTCAGCTCTACTACATTCTGCAAGATTTGGACACACTACTGTACAAACTGTAACACTAACTGCATAGCCAAGTGCTATATGGTGCAATTTAAATGTCCACCTACATACCTACATGGGTTACTAAAACATCTGCAGTCAAACCTTACCCTAATACTAATTTTACAGATCTGAAACCACTGGTATTATAATAAAACTTTTTACAGCTTGTCTTCTACATTTTGGCCATGGGTCTTCAACAGATACGTCCATTTCATTAGCAGCTATGCATCAATACCAGAATCCACTTCAGAATGGTTGTCCTAACAGTATATGCTGCCAGAGAGATTGATTTTGCTTTGCCTCACAGATGAGACTCACTCGCTCACTCTCATCCTTTTTTCTGTCTTTTCTCTATTATGTTCCATTTGCAAAGTTTATTTCAGTGAATTCAGAGTCTCAAGGTTTTGAACGTGTAGTGAGAACAAAACATTCAAAATGAATCAAATTAGAATATACTCGCTGTCCAGCATAAATGAACACATTTCTGTCCAGAAACCTTGTTTGGTAACGTGGTAAACCAACAGTGGGAAAACCAAGTTAAACATTGTCAATACCACTTCCAAACTTCCATTGATTTTCAGTATTAAAATTAGCTTACAGAGAAAGTGGTAACTACTGCACTGTCATAACAACTTTTAGATTTTTAAAGATGTGATAGGAAAGGAAATAAGAATTAAACCAATTAAGATATTTTATGAGTTTAAAATGCTTTCACCAATATAGCAACACTGATAATACAGTTTCCCAAAATTTGCTAATTAAACTACACAAGAAATAGAACCGCAATACAAAGTATCCACCAACATGTCCACAAGCACTTGCTCCAAGTATTAATGTGTGGCAAGAGAGAATGACAGATTGTATACCTATAGTGCTTGGCTTTTAAGAGTTAAGTATGAAAGCACTCCTTGATGAGATCTGTAAAGCCCACTGAAGTACTGCGTAGGTCACCATTTTCTAACGCAGCTCATTTTGACTTCACTTCTTGAATAGGATCTTGTTTTCTTGAATGGAAAATGAATTTGGGATGAACTATAAAGCAACTGCACTGTTTCACACATAAGCACTTCTTTTCTTGCCAAACAGGTCTTGATCTGGACCTACAGATCATGATGAAGACAGTCATCTAGATAACATCTTCATTGTCTTTTTTTTGTTACCACTGTAGCAAGGAATATGTCAAAATTGACATATCAGCTATGGGAATTTTTAATTGACTTTTTAGAAGACACTAGACTCACATTTCTTCTCGGTTGCTTCATTTCAATTTTCAAACCAGAGTTTGTCTAATTAAAAAATGAAAAACAATGTTTCCAGCCTTTTCCACTTCAAAATGGCATTGTTTTAGCTATCCTATTTTCCTGCACCTCTCATTTTCTCACACTTCTTATGCTCTGCAGATGTTGATAGCTCTTATTTTCCTCCTTCACTGTTTTTTGAACAGTTCTGTAGGCATAAATTCTGTAGCTTGTTAATCCTGGGAATCATTTCCCTCCAACTCACTGTCTTGTTACAGTACTATATATTTACTTGGCTCCTGCCTTGCAATCTGAATTTCTTCCAAGGCTGCTGCTTCATGAAAATTTTTAGGTTTGTGTACTCTTTTCACTTGGGCAGCTACTGGAGAGTGGCAGCCACTGCCCATTGAGCAATTTCTAGCTTATACACTAGAGGTTCTTTTGCTCAGTCCAGTTAACTACAGAGCTTAGCACAAAGCCCAAAAGCTGGGAGTTTTCAAGGAGATTTAGGTGAAAACTTAGTACATAAGAAGAGAGTTCTGCTAAAGACATAAGAGGCAAATCAAAAGGAATGAACTAAGTGGAAAATGCAGACAAAGACAGCAGCACTAAGGAGATCAAGTGGAACAAAGCATAAGACCCCAGAGGAACAGGGAAGGACCAAGATGTCAGTAGAATGATTTTCTGCTTAAATAGCTCAGACACAATTCTATAAACTTTGCTTCAGAAAACTTTAACCCACATGGTTTCAATTATTTTCTTGATTCAAAGGAAATTCTATTACCTTGCAATATAATATTTAGTTTGCAGTTTTCTCTGTCACTGGGCACTACCTGCTACAGAGTACATGGAAAGAATCAATTACTAGGCATTGGCAGTAGTCTTTTCTAAGAGCAGAATATATCGCCCACCTGAGGATAGCTGCTGTTTACTTGGTTGGTATCATCAACCAAGTAAAACTAGCAACAAATGCAACCTTTTTACTTATTTTTTTCTACCCCTGTATCCCAAAAGGTCACCTTTTTTTTTTTCTCCTCTACATCCCATATACCTACACAACGTTAACTACTTCAATACAAACAATTAGTTCCTAGACATAAAAGAAATGGAAAGTTCAAGTACTTAGCTACCAACTCCTTTCTCACTCATCAGTTAAAAAAGCCAAAACCAAACCAAACTAAACCAGACAACCACAAAAAAAAAAATTAAAAAAAAAAAAATCACAAAGCAAAACCAAACCAACCAACCAAATGAAACATCAATAAAACACTGTGTAGGCACAACATCAGGATTCCACCCCCAGCAGTCACTTAATACACTAGCCCTTTTTTCCATCTGAGCTCCAGTACCACATAGAGGTTTCCAGTGTATTGTTTGGATTGATTTTGTTAGTCTTTGCTAAGACCGAAGACTGATGGCATGGAAATAATCATAATCATCAGGGCCTTTCCACACTGAGTCTTAGAGTTCAGGAATGGCTTTTTTAGCTGATCGCATACATCCTCCAGACCAATACAGCAAAGGCTCATGCTGACATAAAAACACGGTCCAACAGCACTGAGGACTGTGGTTTCTTATTCCAGCAGCTCAATTAAATGTTGAAAAAAATCACAATGACAAAACTTGAAACAAAACTTACCGATTTGTCACAAAATATACAGCTCTGATTTTCCTAGTAGAGACAAATCCCTGAAAGATTTGTGTAATGTGAATTACAGGCATGACATTTATTCCTCTGTCTTTGCTACTAAGTCTGAACAATTCTCCTCCTACATCCTAACAATTAATGTTAATTAAATTAATCAGAATCTGGAACTGAAAACTACACTGATCTCAGTGTTGAAGAATATTTGAGAGGAAAATGGGAATTCTTGATGTGGTTCATATTCATCTGCCAATATTTTAGAGTCTTTATAAAATAAAACCATGACTTATAGTATTTCTCCTTAAAAACTCGTCCATATTGTAAATTTAGATAATCTTAACTAAAAGAAAACTACCATTAAATACAAAATAAAGAGCAACAGAAACTACAAGACCCATCACTATAGGTGAAAATTTCTGTGGATGAAGTCCAACGTGAAAGGCGTGATCCTTTGCCTCAGCTGGAAACAACAGTCATTTCCTGGTAATTCTTAATTGCATAGATAATTGGGCACTAATAGGAAGTATTGAGTATAGCAAAACTCTTCCATGCTTTAATTTTTAAGTAGAACATTATACTGCAAGTGGAATAGTCAAATATTTTACATTTCACTAGTTAAAAGTTTCTAACAGTTATTTTAAAAGACATGCTTTTCAAGTTTCAATTTTCTGCATCACACGTACTTAGAAAGGCACATTGGTGGTACTGGATGTTTCCTCATATGACTATTTTATATTCATCTTTTTATGATTTTTCCAAACATGCTGTTATAATTTTTAATTATTTCTTTGTATTGAATATTCTTTTACATAAAACTTAGCTACAAAGATTAGCAAATGCCTTAATACACTACTAAATATTACCCAGTGTTTTGCCATTTATACAAAAAAAAAAAAAAAAAAATTGGGAAAGAAAAAAAAATTGTCAGATTAATTTAAAAGCATAATTGGACATTAAATGCTTGGGGCATGACTTATCAAACTAGGACTTTCATCAAGAATTAAAGAAGCTCAGAGGCTGAGAGGGACAGCTAGGAATGCCCCATGGTCTCACATGGAAAACAATATGGTGTGTCTAAATGTGAGAAGTCAAAAGGGGGCAATAGCTCCTGTAGTGGGTGGTGGTGTAAGAATTATCCTTAAGGACTGGTAACAGAACTAAAAAGAAGCCAAAAGATGTATGACATGTAATTTTTGTTCATTTTTACAACTAAGGTCATAACCACTACAACCTTTAAAATTAAAATTTCCAGAAAACATTAATAAACATGACAGAAGTGTAAATGAACAGCATGAAAACTGTAGCTTAGGGAAAACTGACAGTCTCAGGACTGGCCTGACATGGAAAAGACACCAAGAGGCCTTTCTGTACAAGAAAAAATTCTTTCCTGGAAAAAAAGACAGTACACAATGCTGTGCTGGAGAAACAGACTCAACAATGGTCCTTTTCTTTAAATTAATCTTTCAGATCACGGATATAATTTCAGGCTTTCTGGATAGAATCTCAGCCAACAGACTTCCATTAATAGCCAAACCTCTTTTAGACACTGAAGAAGCAGCATCACAGATACAACCGAGATTCAAAATTTAGAACACTGTCTACAGCCATAATTAACTGCAAAAGTTGGATCATGTCCAGAGCTGCAGTCCTCAGTTTAAGAGTCTGCCTATAAGAAAAGGATCTATATTAAATCCAAGTTAACCCAGAATACCATTTTAATGCAGAGCATTCTGCACTCATGTTAACACAGAGAATACTGCAGACAGAAATGTAGTGGTTTGGGGTTTTTTATAGCCCTTGTTTTTGTTTGTTTGTTTGTTTTTTCTATTGGAAAGTTTCAGCTATAAAACATTTCATGCTTTTTAAGAGTGAAACTGAGGAAAGAAAATTATTCCCCTCATGTTTACAAATAAATTCTTAGAAATGGAGATCTTGCATCATAATGTCTAGGAACACAGGGAATTGAGAAGGAAATGTGCTTTTACATCAGAAATACTTCTTCAGGCATTTCCATAGAAAATGAACCTAATTAGGCAGAGTACAGGCCTTTAATTTATTTTAGCAGACATATACTGCACACAGATTTATCATACTCCGACTCAGAATCATAGGATCATTAAGGTTGGAAAACATCTTTACGATCACTGAGTCTAACTGTGAATTTAAGACTACAAATTCACTGCTAAACCACAGCACTAAGCACCATATCCAAATAACTTTTAAACACTTCCAGGGATGGTGACTCCACCACTTCCCTGGGCATCCTGTTCCAATGTTTGACAACCCTGCCAGTGAAGAAAATTTTCCTAATACCCAACCTAAACTTCCCCTGGTGCAACCTGAGGCCATTTCCTCCTGTCCTATTGCTTGTTACCTGGGAGAACAGACCGACCCTCACCTTGCTACAACCTCCTCTCAGGCAGCTGTAGAGAGCAGGAAGCTCTCCCCTGAGCCTCCTTTTCTGTGGAATGAATAACACCAGTTCCCTCAGCTGCTCCTCACAAGACTTGCTCTCCAGATCCTTGACCAGCTTCAGTGCTCTTCTAACCTTTGATTTTAGCTTTATGGTGTGTGGTAGATCCATTACAGACTTTTCACATTATTTTTTAAGGCTTCCTGATCCACAGCAGTGCTATCTAGATAGTTAAATGGATGGATGGATAAATTTAAATGTTCCTCCTTCTTCTATTCATTCTGTTGCTACACAAAGTGCTTGGATGAAAAGACGTGATCGAAGTGGGTGGTGATAGGAAAGACTGAACAAAATAGCAATGAATAGATTTGTTCTAAAAAAAGTCTAGAAAAAAAAATATGTAAACAACTGAGGATGTGCCTCCACAGGCTTGAAATCAACCAGGGTTGAGTCTCCATGGTCTTATGCTATCTAGGAAAAAGCTGCAAAATCCATGGGAAAAGGATGCCTCTGTTCTTCACCAGAGGCAAATCTCTATCAAGAAAAAAGGCTTTCACCTTTTCCACTTATAGCCACTTCAGCTGCTGAAGCTTGTGCAGTGATATATTTGAAGTGTCTAAATTAAAATACTTAAACCAAACCAGGAATAGTTTAACTCAATTTGCAATTTTTCAGCTTCTTCTTCAGAGGGAAAAAAAAAAAAAAGCCCAAACCAAAAACACAGAAAGCAAAACATGCAAGAAATAAATCACATGAAATGCACATTAAAACAAAACAAAAACAAAAAACAACACCAAAAAACCAACCAAACCGACAAAAAAAAAAAAAAAAAAAAGAAAAAAAGAAAACCACACACACACAAAAATGTCACCCACAGCACATTACTTTAGGTTCCTGGAAAACACATATTAACGTGTTTAATTGTGTGTTTTCTTCTGCCATTTTTCTCGCCATGGAACTTCTGCTTCACTCATTGCACTGGCCAGACTGTGCCCTCAGGACCGATTTCTCAATCACAGCTAAGCATCAGAAGGTAGCAAGGGGCAGTGCTGTAGTGAAGCCAGTTATATGCTACTCTGAAATACTGGATTCTTGACATGAACACGCAGTCCCTGTGTGGTGATGGACAAGAAACATAAACCACAGGTGTCACCTGCAGCTTCAGTATGTTTCTAGCATGGAACACATTGTATCTATGATTTAACCGTGGGATCCTGCAGGTGCTGTGCTTACTGAACTTGTAATGCAGGCATGTTTTGCACAAATAAAGTATTACAGCATGCAAAATAGTCTGAAATAATGAGCTGTGACAATTTTGGCCTTAATCATTTTCTGTGTGACTTCAACATGTATATAAAGGGGAAAACGTATAACAGGTATGTAACAGAAAGAAACCTGTCCATATAATAAAGCATCCTGAACTATCACAGGAGAGCAAGAAAACAGCTAATGACAATATTCCATAAAAAGGAATTTTGCTGTTCAAAATAAATCACAGCTTCATAGAACATTAGAGGTTGGAAGAGACCCTGAAAGATCATATAGTCCAACCCCCCTGCTACAGCAGGATCACCTAAATACATCACACTGACACTACATGAAAAGCATATCTTGAATTACTGTACCTTCTGTTAGTGCTGTCTACCTTATGCATTCAATGAGGTGGTTTGTTTTTTAACATCATGCAATTATAAACTTCATCCACCCAAATATACATTAGAAGTTGCATTAGGGTTGCACAGAGAATCTTACTGCTGCCATGTCTTAACTTTCCAGGCCTGGGCTTTCTTGCATTAATATTTTTAAACACATTTCTATTTCACGTTATCTACATATGTAATTATACATTCAAAGCATGGCCTGTATTGTAGAACTTGGCAATACCCATAATTCAGAGAAAGAAATCAACTGTTCAAGAGAATCCTCCTAAACAAAAGCAACTTGTCAGAAGAAAAATCACAGCATGATGCTGGTAATCAGAACTAAAGTGCTTAGGGTCATGCATCACTATCCTATAAGTCAGGAAAGAATAGCTTCAAAACATAAGCTAAGTGCATAAGTATTGACAACAACAAGGAAAAATACACCCACAATTTTCTGTGCAGATGCATCAGAGACCTGTGGATTTGTTGTTCTTGGGGATTTTCTGCTCCTTTGGAGACCACTACTAGACACGAGATGCATCCAACAGGTACCACTGTCATTTAATTACTTCATACATAGAGCTCTTTTGTTATGCATATGCACGAATATTGATTTCTTTTACTATCCATTAGTGTATCCCTGATACTTTTTTGTAATTAGAATAAATCAAAAGACAGTGTGACAGCCAAATAAGCCACTCATGCAGAGCCCAGACTTTTGGTGTGCATCTGTATGCATAGTTTTCTGTAACTTCAGGAGTGCTTGATTATGATTCTCAACATATTCAATCAGAAGGGGTTCTGAAGAGATTTTCATTTCAATTATGCATGCCTCATTATCATACTTTTAGCGAAGCAGAAAGTACATTACAAGGTGAGAGCCAAAAATGATGAGATGAAAAGCACAAAGCATAAGTATCTTAGAAGGATTTCTAAATTTGCCTGAAATAATGTTAATTTATAATAATATTAATCATCCTTTCTCTAACACTGCATTTTTACATGGCCCTTTACAATCAGCTCTTCAGAGCATTTTTCACAAGATCAGGTACAGAGTAAAGCTTCAGCAAAGAAATCACACATTTATCACTGGGGAGATGAACAAATTCAAAAGTATTCTGTGATCCAGGGGGATTTAAGGAAAGATATTTTTCTGAGGTGATCAGAAAACAGGAAAGCCCTTAGCTGAAAGGAAATGGGGCACTGTTATAAAAGGCAGAACTGATAGAGACGAAACCTGAGGCTAACAGAGTGAGCTAAAACAAGAACGAAGCAACACATAATTAGGAGATATTTGGGGTGTGATGCTGAGGTCAGCAGATCAGAAAGTACAGCATAGTCTGGAAGGGAAAAAGAAGAAACTTCATTCTGAGGGTAAGAGACAGAACACAAAAGGATTTAAAGAGAGAAATTATGTATTTAGAAGAACATGACTTTCAATAGCAGTATTTTGTGTTAGACTACTGAGCTGAATCAGGATGGGAACATGAAAAGAGAAGAAAAAGAGGATGGATAGATATGGAAGGACTAACTGAAAAAGCAGCTGAGGAAAAAATGAACTACTACAATCAGGAAAGAAGTGTAGAGTGGTCAGCTCAGGAACAAAGAAACTGGATGAGGACTTAAAATTATTTACTGTGACAAAGATGTTTCAGACAGTATAAAAGACACAAGGAAATAACAGAGAAATCTATGGTTAACCATAAGACTGTTTTTTACAGAGCAAAATACAGAAAGCCAGATTATAGCTATCCTAGAACGGGGTGGATGGAGGAACAGTGTAGGCACCCTTTATTTACACTCAAAAAATTCAAAAGAAAAGAGGGAGAATGAAGGTAGTATGGGAACAGAAGAACAAAAGAAGGTTAAAAGGGTGGGGTTTTGTTTTGTTTTTTTTTTTTTTTTTTTTTTTTTATTAGGCAATGACTGCAGATAATACAAGGGGGAAAAAAAAAAAAAAAGAGCCAAAAAAAGAAAATAAAAGAATATCTGAAATGTGTTCTTAATAAAAATACATATTTCTTAATACAAAGAACAAAAATTGCAAAGTAAAGAAAGGAAAGAGAATAAGAAGGGAAATGAGGAAGAAGAACAGCATAGATTGAGGGCTTCTGAAGACAAAGAATGAGCTGACAGAAAACAGATGAAATTAAAGGCATGGGGATATAATAAAAGGGAATTATAAAATAAAAGGAGGATGAAAGTATTTTTCTGAGTATCATATTTAAACTGAAAAAAAATTAAGATTATCTATATGAATAAACCATACTTATGTGAAGAAACCACATTGATGAACAGGGCTTTGAGCAACGGGATCTAGTGGCAG
>NW_008583392.1:67548-93673 GCF_000691845.1 Merops nubicus | reverse complement strand
CATGGCAGGGAGATTCAGCTAGGTGATCTTTAAAGGGCCTTTCCAACCCAAACTATTCTATGGTTCTATGATTATACTCCTAATAATTAAGGCACTTCTAAGAAACCTGATCTACCATCAGAAAATGGGTGTGCTGTTGAATAAGAGCCAAACATTAATATAATGGGGGAGTGAGGATATGACAGTAGAATATGCATTAAAAAGGCAGTAAAAGAAAGTGCTGCACAGATCTTTGGCAAAAATAATTAAGAACTATAATGCTGTATAATATACATCTGACAAATATGAACTGTATAAACTAACTGCAAGTGGCAGATACTTACCTTGTGGTACAGGCATATTAAAATATCCACAACAGATTTAAAGTACTGGTCTGTAGCTTTCTGAATTCTCCTCTTGAATTAGTAACTAACTGACCATAAAGTATAAATATAGCAGATACTTTTACAATTGGAAATATTAATGAATCTTTTCATGTTCATGGACTATTAGTAATTTCAAATGAATTCAGATGTTGGAGTAGGATAGGAATCATGATACATCAGAATAGGCACTTACCTTCCACACAAAAATTAACATAGCATTATGATAACATAGCTATTGAACAAATAAGCCCCTTCTGCTACTAGGAAAGGACATAAAGACTACAGTAAAAATTAAAGGTGTTTGATGAGCTTGTTTGCATGACAGAAAACAGCTTTCTTCCCACTGTCACAGCAAGAACACCAACTACTTAATTAGCTTTTTTCAGTCAAGACAAAAATGTCGACTTACTTTTCCTGGTGTGCTTATAGTAAAAGCAATACTGAAAAAAAAAAAAACCACTAATAAATCACAATACATTGAAAAACCCCATACAATACAATAAATCAGACCATTAGAATGATCAGTGTGTAAGAGTAGGCTTTTACAAGGTGTTGGTGCACACAAAACAAAAAAGTTACCTGTACCTAACTAAAAAGAATTATATCAATTCTCAAAACTAGAATTTTGTTCAAGGATTTCAGAAAAAATAATGAATTTTCAAAAATCAGTGAAATCTGTATTTATTTAGGTGAGAATTGCATCAATTTCTGGTTACAAGCAAGTTTGATGCAGAACTGTCAAAATACACTTTTAACCTAGTAGTGAACATAATACAGTTAATAGCTATTAATGTTTTTTACAAGAAAATATAATTTATTCCAAGTACTTTAATTGACACATCTACACATTTTTGTTAAAAAAAAAAAAAATAATTACTAAATAGGTCCTCCACAGCAGCCAAATGAGATTTCTTTATAAAGAAGTGAAATGTTAGTGTAGTAATTTATTAACAGTGACAATTAAGCAAGAACAAATATAGAAACCAATTTGCCTCTGCGTTCACCTTTTTAAAAACAGTTCTGTTCATTTACAACAGTGGAAATGGTGAATCTATTTACTATACAAAATTATTTAGACCACTGAAATTGAAAAAGTAGGGCAAAATGTTCCATGTTCCTGGAAAACAATTACAAGACAATAAAATCAAAGTGAACTTTCTCTTGTTCCATTATCATAACAACATATTTTGGAATGGACGATAACCCTCTATTAAAACTAAGACAGCATTTCAAGGTCCATGGGTCTTTATCACTTTTAACTACAAGACATGAAACTAATTTCATGTGTGTGAATCTGTCTTTCTTATAAAATAAGCACTGTCAAATGTTACTGATCTGTAGTCAGCATTTTATCCATGTTTAAAGAAAAATTTTAAAAAAAAAGGGGGGTGGGGGAAGAAAAAAGCACTGGGAATAAAACCTAGAAAATGATAAATAGGTTTTATACCAAGAAAATGTTCTGTCCTTAAAATACTTCAGAAAATTTGTTTCTCATTAAAGTAAGTTCCCCAAAATCTTTATAGAATACTAAAAAATGTCTCTCCAATGGGATGTTTAAAAAAAATCAGGGGCCTAATGTTAAATAAATGGTGAAAGTAAGTTAGACCGAGGTTTAAACTTTTCACTTTTAATAAATGAAAGTAATGAAACCTTGACAGAGCTCCTGATGTGGTGACATTTGAGGTCTACAGTATTTCTTTTCTTAATAAATCACTTGAGTTCTGTACCATTTATATTCTTTTAGCAGAAACCCAGAATCCATCTGTCTGGATAAGCTTCTGGGCTAATAAGCTCCACTGCACATCTTGTGTGTTATTAGTCTTTACCCTAAATCCAATTTTACTTATCATAAGCACCCTGCTTCCTCCTCTGGACCTTTGAGATAACTAAACATTTGCTCTTTGTGTACAAATAGCAAACTAGCTGAGAGGAGGACTAGTGTACATCTCATATCTCTCACACACCAAAAAGGATTTCCAAACTTCATCTTCAAAGCATTTTTTTTCTCTTCTGCCATTTACATGTATGTCCATCTACAGTTTGGACTGGCTTCTCAGTTCTCAGAGAACACACTTCACAAGAAGCATAAAAAAAGCAATGACATGCAGCACAAATCAAGGCAGAATACAAAATACATGCTGCTCATGCCCTAGTAGCCAGAAGCCTGTCCATGATGTAAACTCCATAGTCAAGAGTCACATGATGAAAGAAAAAGTGTGATAATTTCAACAACGCCAGGGGAAACCTAGTGCTAACTCACAACCTGTTTTCATCCAGAGTAGTCTTAGATGCAATCTGCATGACCATTAAGTAAATAATTAACAAACTCTTTGACCTGTAATATTTTTTCAAAGACAGAAGCTTCAATAAAACCGATGAAATTACTCGGTGAAGAGAGGTTCTTGTGATTCAAAGATGCTGGTAATAACAGAAGAGAATCCTAAAGTTTCATAAATAGCATAAATAAATAATTTTGTTTCTCCCATTGTACTCTTTTTCTGGCCTAGAAGCTTAAAACTTGCCTTATGATTTTTTACAAACACATTTTCATGCATTTAGCATTTCTGTAAGGAAAGGGCAAGGAGGAGAAAAAGAGGTATCTGTTTTTTCATGTTCTTTCTGTAAACAACTTCTACCTTTGATTTCCTTATTCTGATTCTTAATCATTAGATGTCATGAGTTCCAGCACACCCAAGATGTGGAAGCAAGAAAATACCAGGAAGAACAAGGGCTACTTCAGTTTTTGTTTGACTTTAGAGATACCTGGATGGCCAAGGCAGTTAAGTAAGTAGTCGAAGAAATACAGCACTGTGAAGTCACAAAAGGTGTTTGTCAGTGTAAGAAAGGAAATACACAGGAGGAAAAAGACATTTAGGAAATTAAACGACTGGTACCAGTCTATTAACTAAGATTGCATTCCGGGATTAACCTACAGCTGCCTTCGTTAATACAACTACTATTAACAAAACTATTATGCAAATATCTTACATAAATAGGGATTCCACTAAGAAAAAAATAATCTTCTAATGAAATACATTACAAAATTAGCTGTTCCTTCCTTTCCTTTAAAGGAAAAAAAGAAAACACATGTGTTGGGATGTCACAAATTATAAAGAAGCATAGCTGATAAAATTCAGCATCACCCTCAGAACATAGCTGAGGATAAGTAGCATTCTTAGTAAGTAATTAGCTTCAGTTAAAGATATAGCAAATGATGTGATTTAATATAGTTTTAGATTAATATTTAGAAAATATGCTCCTGCTTTCATGTTTCTGAAAAAGCAAATCATCTCAGGAAACTGATTTTGTAAATATGCAAGCCTCTCTTCCTATCTGTTAGATATTTTAAAAGTAAGCAAAGTAACTACATGCTTAAATATCACCGCTGAGAGAAGGTGAGGTAAAGTGAGATTTTTATGAGATTTAGCCTTTTCAGAGAATATAGAACACAATATCCTAATACCAACAGTAAATTCACTCAAAGTTTTCAGCCAAAGCTTTGATTCAAGCAACATACAGAGATTGCAGAATGAGCCAAATGGCTTTTTATTGAGTTAGGGGCAGAGAAGGACCAAACACCTTCCCAACAGCACTACTGTATGCAACAAGCAGAAGCATTAAATACTGAAGATCCTCTACAGAGCTTCTGTGTGGTTCTGTCCTCACTCACAGGCTATGAAGTGCACAGAAAAAAAAGTGAGAACTATGTGAAATTTGTGAATGCATTAGTGAAGAAAAAAAGATGTCTTCACAACCTGAGGCTACCAGTATTTAATATGCTGTCTTCCTAGATGATATAAAATGACACAGCATACTGTACACTCACAAAATAGCATTACTTTATGCTAAACACTGATAATATCTATTATTTTGTGCATATTCCCTTAAAGCAGGAATACGTAATCAGTTGTCAATCTTAACTACAAATGTCAAGTCTCATGAGAAAACGGCCCAAAGCTTTTTGTTATCTGGATGTATTACTTAGAATGTCAATACAAAGACAAGTATTGCAAGTTCTTACCAGTCTACCTGACTTCTGGAAAAGGAGATAACATTTGTCCCATGTCATTTATACAGTCAATACACAAGTAGCATCTTGTAGATGGTCTTCTGACTGCTCCAGACCCCTTCCCAGGCCTCTGCCTTCCCTCCCCCCCCCCATCAGATCCTTAAGTTAATTCAGTCTCCTAGGTTTTACTCCAAGGACTATCAATTGATCTAAATAACTTGGCCTCTTCCAGGTCTTGCAGCAGGTAAATGCTGACAGTAAATGCACAGAAACAGAGCCTTAACACAAGTAACATTTCTTTCTGAACACAGTGCACACAGTCTTGTGCTAAGCAGAACAGGTTTCCCTTACAAAGAAATCAACAAGCGGAACATTTACTGACCCACTGATGTTCCCCACCTGCCTCCCAGAAGGGAACCACTGCGCAGGGAACTGAAAACCTTGTTGTTTGGTGCAGGAAATGTGCAGAAAGGTCCTCTGCTCCTTGTAGACCTTCACCCCGCATTTTGCCAGTAATCTGTTTTCCATGCTCTGAACATCCTGAGCTCCAGCCAGTGCAAACAAAACCTGCCAATTCTAACAGTGCTTAGCCATATAATCTTCTAATAACAGCCTATTTTGTAAAGTTATCTTGAAAAGAAAAAGCTACTGCTCTCTTAAATCTTAGCCTTCTTTCGGCTATTGTGCATGCCAATTCCCAGCTTAGCCCTTTGACTTCAAGCTGGCAGTAAACAGGAAAACAGAGTGTTACACAATGCCTAAGCTGGGTAAGAAATAAGGTACATATTTTCCCAACTTGCAATGAATATTAGACATATCATACAGTACTCTTAAAACATAGAGTTCCTAAGTCTGCATAACATGTGGGATAGGGGAGAGGCAAGCGAATTATTGGAGTAACAGAATGTTGTGAGTTAACCCTGGCAGACAGCTAACCACCGCACGGCCACTTGCTCACTCCCACCCCCAGTGGGATGGAGGAAGAGGAAAGGAAGAGTAGAAGGAAGAAAACTTCAGGATTGAGATAAAAACTGTTTAGCAAGTGAAGCAGAAGTTGAAAAAGAGAGAATGAAAACAAAACAAGCGATGCAAAGGCAATCACTCACCACCTCCCACGGGTAGACTGATGCCCAGGCGGTTCCTGAGCAAAAATGGCTGATCTAACTATACTCCCCTCCTTTTCCCTTCTTCTTGCTCAGCACGATAGTATATAGCATTGGATATCTCATTGGTTAGTTTGTGCCATCCAACTAGTTTTGTGTCCTCCCAGCCTCTTGCCCACCCCCAATCTATCCACTGTGGGGACAGCATAAGAAATGGAGAAGGCCTTGACGCTGTTCAGCAGCAGCTTAAACATCAGAGTGGTATCAGTACTGTTTTGGCCACAAATCTAAACCACAGCACCATACCAGCTGCTCTGCAGAAAATTAACTCTATCACAGCCAGGCTCTGTACACAGAAGATTTCTGAAACAAAATATCCAGAGGTGGATGGAAAAAATGATGTGTTGAATCTCTGCACTCATCTTGCTGCATCTGACTTCACAATAGAACAAGTTTCGGATACATCAACATTTTTGCTTACTAGCAACACTTTGTATTTCTGTTTAATTGCTGATATTCTGTTGTAAATTATTTTGGTTTCATAACAAATTACATGATTTTCTATAATACCTTTTCCAGTCCTTTAATGTCAGGCCTGAACTCTGAGTCTGATTTGACCAAAGTACTTTTTTTCCATCTCACTCTTCACTCACACCAACTCAAACTCACCCTCACAGTGAAGATACTCCATCTGAAAAAGTCTCATTATGTTCATTAACTTTTATAAACAAGACTTAAGCATCCATTTGACTAGTAAATGGGATAGCAAAAGTGTACCAGCTTCCTAGCATCCTGTACCCAAGGTCACGTGAATGCAAGGCAACTCAACATGCCCACTCAACTTGTTTAGGAGGAGTCTACCAGCTCAAGAGAAACAAGATTTTACCTTCTACATTTCAGAAGAAATGGCTAGATAGTTCTTTCAGAATTTTAAATCCTGATACTAATTTAAACCTATTTTAAACAAAAATTAGAAGGTAGCTAGGTAGAGGACATGTCGGTTATAAGAAAAATACCAAGGGGATAGAGGTACAAATAAAGGAATTCACCATAGCAACAGGCAAAATTGTTATGGTTTAAGCAGGAATGAAACCATGCACTGACTTTCTATTTGGATCCCTGCAGCCATCAATATGAATTTAAACTAAACACAAGACCTGTAGAGCCCATTTTAATTTTACAAAGTCATTTTTCAAACAACTATATGCCAGTTACAATGTACAAGATGAGATTCGGGTGCTGTATCCTTTATTGTAGCAACTACATGGTAATTTGTCTGTCAG
This sequence comes from Merops nubicus, assembly GCF_000691845.1. Taxonomy (NCBI): domain Eukaryota; kingdom Metazoa; phylum Chordata; class Aves; order Coraciiformes; family Meropidae; genus Merops; species Merops nubicus. The sequence goes on along the minus strand of NW_008583392.1, from coordinate 86,913 downwards.
CTCTCTTGCTAGTTGAAGTGTGTCTATTAATCTGCTTATGTCTGGATCAATTCCAATTTTCTAATCTTCTGGGCAGCTTTCATAATGACTGTATTTCATAAAAAGAACCTCCCACAACACACATTTTCTTCTGTCTTCCCATATGTTGCATTTTCCTTCAAGATAACTCTGGTCTAGTGCCCAAGGTTAACATGCTTCTGTCATGGACCGGTTGCAAAACTAATGAATTCTTTTGGATCTACAAAGACAAAAAACACCTGATTTACTCTTACAAGCAGGAATTCCCTTGTTCTGAAATATATTTGTTAAGGGAAAAAAATCAATCATTATTTTAAAGGTTTAAGTCAGCACCGATGTCTTTGTAGCAATTAAAGCAGCTAATAATAAAAACAGGTTAATACACATCTAAAGTAAACACAGGGTAAATATAGGTCAACAATGATTTGAACTGTGCATGACTCAGTGTAGAACACTATTTTCTCTGGTATTTCAGATGTCATTACCATGATGTGACAAACATAAATGGCTCATTATATTACGTGTGCAGTATGGACATTGAAGCAGGTTATTCTAGTTGTCACTTTTTTTTCCATTGGGCTTTTTGAATGGAACATGTGATTTTAAAGAATACTTTGTTGTTCACAATGCTGACTATTCCACTAACACTATTGATCCCCATGAACACATACTGCTCATCTTCATAATTAGCTTGGCTCCTGTAAGACAGATTTTCTTCACATAATCTCTGCCTCCACTAACCTGATGGCACTGATATCACTTATGATAAAGCAATTAATGTTATCTTGACCTAGAAACCCAGAGTCATGGAGGTATTAGTGATGGAAAAGGAACAGCACGAATGTTTTGAAGACAGACTCAACAGAAGGCCACTGGGCACACAGCCTTACAGGATAACAGGAATGTTGCCTTCTGCTCCCCTTACATTTGGTGGAGAGACAGGAACTTGTGCAGCAGAGTCAAGCTCATTCAGAGCTCCACTGCCCCAAAGGATGCTCTCTCTCCATCCACTGCAAGGCCACTAGAACAGCTTGCTGCACATCAGACATGCCACATTCAAACGTCTAGGATTAGGATTAATCCAGGCCTCAGTGTTTTGCTATTCTCCTTCATTCACTCTGCATTAGCATTCTTGCTTTAATTGTATCACAGTTAATGAGTTTAACACAGTGGATGGATCTGACCGAGGACAGGTTCTGTCATTTCCTACACAGTACTTAAAAGCAAAAGAAAATGGACTCTGAATTGTTCCTTCTCTGAACAGATACACCCTAAGACGACAGACATGGGGAAGATCTCTCCTTGTGACGGCGATACATTGAAATGTCTTTAAATGTCACATTGGCAGTAAATATGTCAGAAAAGTCTACGCCCTCTCTTTATGCACGAGTACAAGCACGGTCACCTCAGTGCACAGGGCTTTTCTCTTTGTGGCAGGGACTCAAAGTAATTATCTTGACCATGGCTGTAAAACACAGATAACTAGACCATTAAAGCCGAAAGGAAAAACGTGTAGTTTGGAATTAATTAATAACTCAGTTGAAAATACAACCATATGCAGTACTTCATAGGTAGTACAGTATGGATGGTTCCCAGAGGGCATAAATACAAACAGAATATAATCAACAGTGGTTTTGTTATTGGATTTATAGCAAGGAGAGTAGATTTTGATCATAATCCTACATGAGAGGCAGAAGGATGCTAGATGATTTACTGCAGATTAACAGGACTATTGTAAGATAAAGTACAATGAGCATTTTCAGAGTACTATAATAACTATAGTCGATGTAAATGTTAAAACATATCCTCAGATAGGACTTAAGGAAGCTCTTTTTATTCCCAAAGAAGTTAAGCAAATTCTGCTAAATGACAAAGTTTTGAGATTCTTTTCAAAGAACTGTTACCTACATCACTGAATGATTCTGTTATATTACACAAACGTTCTATCATCCACATCAAGTAATGAAAATAACTAGCAAATTGTTTCTTAAAAGAAATAATGTCTTTACTCACCCAAAAACAGCTATATATACCAAATAACATATCAAATGCTGCCCATCAATCACAGCTACAGTGAAAAGTTCTGCAGTGACAGTCTAAAAGGAGAAAAATGCAGACTTTTTAAAAGGTCAAAGTTTATTTCTCAAATAAGTAAGGATTCTTTTCTATCAGAAAATTTATCTGCTGCAAAATACTGTATTTAAATAAAACACTATCAAAATCAAGGAACAGAAAAATGCCTCTAGTTTTAAGGATTTTGTTTCATGACATATTCTATCTAGTCATGGAAATCATGACAAATGGGTTAGAATATGTCTCTTTTGCTCTTTCAGAGAAATTCACTACTGACAGTGATCTGTCATTCCCATGATCTTTCACTCTTTTCCTTCAGTCAGAAGGACAAAATACCCAACTGCCATCTCAGCTGTTTCACTCTTCACCAGCAGGTTCTCTTCTGAAGATTTCAGTCATTTCTGTGACAGTGTTGTCTCTCCTGCTTAACAAGCAAGTCACACTTCCTTCTTGGAAGATTAAGTAGTATTTTTATATTTCAGTGATCAAAACACACAAATGTACAATTATTCTTTAATCACACGTTAGTCAGCAGCATGATAGCAAGAAAACTGAGGCAGGGCATTAACAGTGGAATTTACAGTGGAGACTGAGCCAACCATCTAAAAGGTAGACATCTGGCCTTAGCTTCCTCTCTACTTGAGAGAAAAGCATCATCATCTTCAAGGGTGATTCACTCTACCTAGTTTATATACCTTCTTTATGAGGAAATTAATCCCCTTTAATAACATTTTTTGGGTATGACTGAGACCAATGTAATTTAAGATGCATTAGAAAGTGAGTCTGGTTGTACTACTGTACAGCATACAACTAAACTAACTGCAAATTCTTCAGATACAAATGGGTGTTAATTGCTAAAGAGCTGCATAGCAATTGCTCCTTGGGTCTGTTTGTATACAGACAGATGCCTGTATATGCAGTTATTTATATGTACTATGAATATATACATAAGAAAAGGTTTACAAAAGGGAAACTATATTGGAAGAAGAACAGAAATCTACCCTTTTGTTTCAGTTTGGCTTGTGGGCTACTATTATAGTTATTATAGTTTTAATTAGTAAAATACTCTGGAAAAATATATTAAGTCTTAACCTAATGGCTTAATATTGTCAGGGCAGTAATTAGTCATGATGCTCAACTACTTGAAGATCCTGCTTTTATAAGAGTTGTTTGTTTGGTTGGTTTGGTTTCCTTTTTTTTTTTTTTTTAATTTCTTTTTAATTTATGACAGCAGAGTCCTGGAAGGGCTTCCACTATGTTTCACAAATATTTCACATTCAGCAATGGCAGTTATGACATGCTATTTCCCACCCTGACAACATAAATTTTAGGCTTTATCATTTTGAAGTGATCCCAAGGGTCCTACAAAGCTGACACGTTCAGTACCCTAACAAAAGCTAGAACTTGTATCTGCTCCAAATAGCCACAAGTAAGGATTACACCCTTCAATAAAAACTTATCTGCCACATGTGTATTCAAGCCCCTGGGGGAAACTGTTGCCACAACATGACCTAAAAGACATAAAGGAACAAGCTACCAAAATAAGGTAAAAGGAAAAAAGCCCGTACACAGAGGTTGTGAAAGATTTACTGCTGTGTATAGCCTGCAACACTGGTTCACAGTCTGGGGCTGATCAAAAATATGAGAACATGAGACTCTTCTCTGTTCAGTTCTTAATAAGCAAATGAATGACAATATAATTTCATGTTCCTCAATAATTCAAGACAAATGCTCACAGTATTCATTTTTCTCCAGTTTGTTTTCTATATCCTGTGCTGTTTGCTTTATAGAGAAGAATGAAAAGCAAACACAGAACAAAAAGAATAAAGTATCAAGACAAATGAGGACAGCACACAAACAAAGGAGCAAAGAAAAATCAAATTAAAACCATGAAACAATAGCTTATTGCAAAAAGAAGCATTTAGAGAACACTGTTGCACAGAACTGAAGTACAGTTTAGGTTCTCTCAACCTTCCAGTAACAATGTGGAGTTTTTTTTTAAGAAAAGAATGTGCAGCATTTACCCCAACTTTGAGTTGCAATTTACCCAACACAAAAATATTTTTCAGATTATTAAAGTAATTTATTTAACAGCTGTGTACAGGTTCTAATTCCACTTGTCAGTTCTTACCTGCATTTAAAGAAAACTTAAAAGACTCAACTAAAATGCATTAGATAGATTTTGACAGAATCTAACGTATGTTATTTCTAAACCTGTAAAAAGGGATTGTTAGCACAAAACATACACATACAGATGTGACATAAAGATGTAGATAGAAGAAAAAAAAAAAAAGTTTAGAACTGTAAAGGAGCCCCAGTGGCACAGATCAGTTCAACATTTGGTCACAAGTTGCTTTCCCTTATTTGTTTATTTTTGTTTTGAATTAAACACATTATTTTCACCTCCATCTGTCAAAAGCAACCCATGTCCCAGTTTTTGTTTGTATAATTCTCTGTTTCTTTCACAGCATTAGCATTTCTTCTCCTCTAAGAATGAGTTTTCTCTTACAAAACCAGTATTTCAAATAGGGGTTTTGAAGATGACATACCTGCCAGCAGTTTAGTGAGGTATACTTCACATTCTCATTACAAAAAATGCCCACGAGCATTTTAAAGGAGAAAATTTTGTGGAAAGCCTCAGTGTACATACTGTTATAACCTGGCCTTTTCCCAAGGACAGGGAAGAAGAAAAAAATTATAGCTGACATCACCGGTGAAAAGAATAAGGGCAAGAAACAAAAAGATACAAGTCAAAGGTACAAAAATACCTCTTGGAGCTACTTGTAGGGATACATCTGATGCAGCTGAGTCAGAAAGTGAAACACGCTTGAAAACAACTGAACTCCATGTGAGAAAGCATTATCTGTATCAGGCATTTATGTACATTTATTTTATTCTAATTACATAATGAAATTCTGAATTCTGGCTAGTCAGTTTAAGTATTGCCATTGAATTCTGTGGAAAAATTTCCAGATGTGGATCAGATACTCTAACCAACTTAACTGTTAAACCTGGCAGCATGTAAGTGTCAAAACTGTCTTAAACTTCATTTAATAAAGTCAGAAGACTGAATCCAGTCGTTAATTGACATACTTCTCTTACAACATTTTTACAAGTAGCATAACCAAACTCACACAGATGCTGATGTTGCAGAAAACAGTATTTTTTTTTTAATGTTTCCACAACCAGAAATTCCATTTTACATTATTTCTGTTTTCAAGCATTTGCTCTATCATTATTCCACTGAAAAGACTATGCTGAGTTACTTATGTAATGAAACCTGTGGAGTCAATAGGTTCTTAAAAGTCTTTGAACTTAAGCAGTTCAGCTCTGTAGTATTTGACAAGTAACCTTTGTATTTTTAAGATCCCTGTATGATCATTCTCATTATCTAGACTGGAAGCACATGATTTTCCTTAAGTCATAAGGCTTAGGAACAAAATTTCTACAGGATGTTATTACATTGCAAAACCAAGATAATTACCTTTGAAATCATCATAGGCATTAAAAAGCCACGTTACAAGGAGCTCCACATCCCAAGCTTCCATACTGTAGACTAAACATTGATGATGTGTTGGATTTTTTTTTTTTCCTTCTGAAAGACACATGACCTCAAGCCAAGTTAATCAAAACTAAGATTGAGATAAGCCAATGTGGCATGTGTATTTTCACTCAACCTCAAAAATGTGGCTGTCCAGTACAAACTGTAAAATCAAGAGACAACTCTCCAGCAGATGAATTAGACTTACGCTTCATAGGATGTCTAGAGGGATTACAAGATCAAAACAACAGGAAGTACAGCAGAAAAAACTCTGACTGCAGTGCAAACAGCGAGTTTCATACACTGATTCTGAGCACAGTGGATGAGTGCAGAAGAGGAGCACTGTCAAGTACATAATCATAGTCCAAGTGCTCATGTCACAGTGCTTCCCATAACCCCAAGCAAAACACAGTGCTGACATGAGTTAAATGTGTATATCGTGTACTGGAATCCAAATGTTGTGTTTTATATGGGAGTAAGATAAACTACATACTCTCACTTGCAAAAGCTGGGCAGGCAACACCACAGGATAATAACAGCAACTGCAAGAAGAAAATACGGAAAGATTCTGCACCCACTTCTGAATCAAGATTTATTACACTATTTGTGATTTGTGGTGTTTTTTCTTAAGAGCTTCTGATGACTTTGGAGAGCCCATAATGGCACTTTTACCCCACAACTGTTCAATTATCTTCTCACCACCTGTGGCCATCTCTTGTTGTACATTGTCAGCAAACCCCAAGAGGGTTTTGGACAGATGGAAGAACTTGAAATGGTAAGGTGACAAAAGAAAAGCTCATTATAGCCTTTAGATAACCAAGTGAATGAATCTTTAGTGAAAACTGTAAACATTAAGCACAGAATTCTGCTCAGTAGAGATCAGGTGGTAAGAGTAGTAACACAAGGACCAGCAACATGTTGCTTCAAAGTCATTCCCTTCCAACATGCAAAGTCAACAGTCATAAGCTTCATTCTTCCCCCTTTTTCTCTGTTCTACAGAAATACAATTTCCACGTTTGCATTTACATCTTCATACTGTGGCCTTTATCAGAGTAACCAAGATCTAATCCTGGCCTTTGTAAACTCAACATTTTGATCAGAGAAAGAAACTCTGAAATTCTGCACAAGGCATATGGAACCATACCATCACACTTAACAACCAGGCTCCAGTTGTCCGAAGGACAACTGTGTAGTTTACATCACACATTAGCTGTACTCAAATGTTTATAACTTTCTCAACAAAAAGAAAATTATATGTAAAGTCTAATTCATCTTGCTCTTAAAAATTATGCTTTCTTAAGCCGCCTTTCACTGTGACTATTTCAGAGGTGGCATACCTGATCATTTCAATTTCTAAACCTTCGCTACATTATGTTTTACCTAAAATTTCATCTGCTCATTAATAGCATCAGTTGTAGGGTAAGGCTCTTTCCACCTGCTATGAGAAAGCAGCACCCAGCAGTAAGCAGAACTGACACAAGGAGCACAACAGTCAGATTCCACAAAACAAGCGAGTCTTGATTCCATTAATTCCTTTTGTGCCCCGGGTTATCATCTATGATTCTCATCACAAATGTAAACCAGACATTTCTAACCGGCAAACAGAAATACCAAACCACTTATTACAACTTGATTTACAGTACCCCATTAGTTTGCTTCTGCAATTTCATCAGTCAGGAAACTTTCAGTAAAAATCAGGGACCACTCAAGTTCTATGTAGTGAAACACACATACAGAAGAATTTCACAATTCAGATCCAATGCTTTTCAGATCGCTACATTATCACATTTATTTATACTTCTCTAAGAGTCTGTTTGCTTGTTCCAGTGCTTTGAGGATTAGCTTTAAGAAGAAGGTGGTAGTTTCCTGAAGCTCGACAGAATTTCTCAAACATTTACTTAAGTAGAGGTACGTTGTCAGATCAGTGTTTTAGCCTTGTCTTTTCACACACCACGTAATGCACAGCATATGAGGAAACATTCTAATAATGGCAAAGCCCTGGAGCAGTGCCCCTTTGTATCTGAATCTTCACACTGTGAATTGTTCATCAGGCAATTGATTTTAAGTGTACCAGAAATGCTTCTTCTGTGGGAACAGATGCCTTCAATGGCTAACTCTTTATTTGATATCTCAGACCCTACTGTGTAAATTCATGTTAAGATTCTGGCAACACAAGAGGAAGACGTTTAATTTATATACTTTAAGAGGTACAAACACAGTTAGAAGTGCTTAGGCATCTAAGTCGATCCCAATAAACAAAGCTAGCAGATAGTGCTTGCTTTGTTCACAGTGCTGGCTTCTTTCTTTCTCAGCCTATTCACTCTGCATGAGTATAAATAGAGCAGACCTGCATTATGCTTGTATTTCTTGCAGTACTCTAATTTGATTTTCCAGTGTTGGATTCTTAAAAGCTTATTTTTAAGGCTTAATCTTAAAGATGATAAGTGAAGAAGCTAAAGGGGAAAAAAATCTAGGTTGTGCCTCTCCTCTGCTAAAATATTTTGCAGCTGAAAGGAGAAAAATATTTGTTGATTATTCTTTATATTTTTGTCTAGATTACTGTACTAACCATTCACAGGTACTAACTAATATGATGTAGTGGCTGAGTGTTTTATCTGATACCTCAAGACATGAAGGAATTATTAAATGCAATAGATGACAATGAGAGACTAGGAATGTCTAGCAAGTTGTTCAATACCTAGATTCATGCTGTATACAATCAACAAGTGTTAGACTTGAAGTGATCAAAATTACACTTCGGTTAACACTGGGTAGCTCATTTCCCTGGCAAGTTATCATTGTGACTTGAGTAGCTAAACCTATTTTCCCATTTTCATAAAAAAAAGCCTTCTTTTGTGAAATTAGGATTCTCCCTTTTTTTCTTTTTTTTTTTTTTTTCCTGCTAAATGAAACTGGACAGAATGGAGATCTTGCACATCTACAGCTGAGGATACAAAAGGTAGGAATGTCTCTTCTGTACTATTGCTACTCACATCTGTGCATTCTTTTTGTGCTTGGTTACTTTGTGTGAACAGAGAAGAACAAAAAAAAATATTTTCTACTGTACCATCACTCTGGAGAGGAATAAAAAAAGAAATGTAACCTACAAGGTTTTTATTGCAGTTTTATCTCTTGACGTTATTATAATTTACTTTATTTGCTTAACTTATAGACTAGGTGATCTCTTTCCTACTGTCTATGATTTTTTATAAATTTTTTTTTTTTTTTTTTTTTTTTTTAATCAATCAGGCTCAACAAATAGAATATAAGTGCCTTGGCTGTGTATACCTTAGTTTCAATTTAGAGATAGCAAGTATACTGTGTAGGTCTTGACATTCAAGTTTCCTGTCCTTAGGCTGCCATTATTTTTCAATTTTTATTCAAGTTACCTTTTCTTAATTAAGTTAAAAGGAGTTCACAGAAGTGAGAAGTTTTAACACAGCTCACGGATGGTTTCCAAACATTTCACTACAAAAAAAATCTGCTAGCAATTGTTACAAAAGTTTTTGTTTCCTTCACGTTGATATTCTGGACTAGAATAAAGGCGAATTCTTAAATGATTAACTTACGCCCCTTCACAGGAAATCATTAATTCATTAAACAATGTTAATTACTCTTTGGAGATTATGTTCAATCCAATTTAGCATAAACAAATATTTAATTTTTTCCTTCACAAAGTATTCATTCAGTTCAACACGTTCTGTTCTTTAAGCATCTCAGTCACTATACTTAGCCAGCTAGTATGTGATGAATACAGATTATTGAATCAGGCTTTCTGGGGAAAAAAAAAAACCACACCAACAAACCAACCATTGGTTGTTTAGTTATTTACTAAATAGTTATTTACTAAATAATTTAGTTATTTACTAAATAGGTTTCCTCAGTGATGTCAGGTTAAGTCTTCAATTATGTTACAAGAGTAAAAATGGATTAAGAAAAATAAATTTAGAAAGTCATGATTTTTTTGTCTGTATCAGTGGTTGCTCTGGCTAGGATAACTATTTTCCAGGACCCCTGGATATAGATTGTAAGTGACTATCTACAAACCTACTTATGCCCTAAAAGATGAGACTCTGGATAAATTTATATTTATGAGGCCCAGCTGTGAATGATACAAAGGAGAGGAAATCTCATGATGTTCTTCAGATGAGAGCAGCTCATACCTCTGCTTAGCTGATGACCTTAGCTATCATGTGTAAGATCACTGGGAATTTTGTCACTGAGTTAAATTCTAACTTCACTGAATCTTACTTTGCAAAATACAAACTGCAACTGATGAGGGCTTTAACTCTGAAATCCCCAGCAACACATGCAAAAATATATTTTAATTTTTATTCATAGGCTTTATTTGTTCCTCTTGCAACTTTACTACTTACTTTTACTTGAATGCTAGTTTCTTCCAGAAGAACTAATGAAATTACGAACTCCTACCACCAGTCTCCAACTCTCCCTTCCTTGAAAATATTGGAAAAGCTATTAAATTTTCAGAGCTTAGGTTATATTCTTTTATTTAAACAATCTAAAGTGATTTACAAACAATTACAATTTACAGCTTAAATTTAAAATTTACTTTCAGTCAGTCAAATAACAACTTTAGGTTTGTAGGGTAGAAAAAGCTAACTGATTGTCCAGATTCAAACCTCCCATGCAAAAAGGCAACCTGGCTAAGGTATGTGAAAGGCTAGGAAGTCCTCAGTTTTCTTACCTTTTCAGTGCTTCAACTCAAATAGCACTTTTTTCCCCAGTAAGGATAAGAACAAAAAAATCTCCCTTACTTTATAGTGATTAAAAGTTTTGTGGGCACTGAAAAAGGCAAAGCAAGAAAACGGCATCCTCAGGCAATCTTGCTTCATTTCAGCTTTTTTCTTTTCCCTTCCAGGGCTCTACTGCTTTGTTCTTTATTCTTCTTTCTTCCTACCAACTTTCATATTCATTTGAACTGGAATATACTGCTGTATATGGAAATTCATATGAGCAATCTTCAAAGTGTTTGCTCTTACTAAAACAATGAAGATTCTTAAAAGTAAAAATTAAATTCCATAATGGCTCATCTGCTACAGACTTCCAATTAAACTGCTTAGGTTTTTTAAAATCAAGTATAGTTACATCTTTGAAATTCTCTGGTTTGTAATTTTGACAGAAAGAAAAAAAACCCACTAGTTTAATTTTTTTTTAGCTTGAACATTTTTCTTCCACAAAGCATTCACTTTGTAACTCATTACAATTTAGCAGATCAATCTAGAGAAGGAATAGTGGTATGGTGCAATTCTGTATTCACTGCTACTTTCAACCTCTTCTAAGACCACACAAGTAACTCTGGAAGCAATTCAGTTTAGGACTCTGTGGTTACATGAATTCTGATAAATTAGATGTGCCGAAATTTGCTCTGTGGCACTGCAAGCGAGGTGGTTTACATGCTGAATGTTAAAATCTCTTCTTCAGAAGAGAGAGGCCTTATCTACACCAGCCATCAGGAACTGCCATTGACCTATCCCAGTCCCTAAATTGTCCCTAAATACTGTTTGAGAAAAGGCTAATTGCCTAAGCCAAAGCATTTTCACACACATGTCAACAACTAAACAGCTCTAGCCCTGGCTGCTGCTTCACATCCCTTGTACATCCAGCATCTTCTGAAGTGCAAAGCAAGGGCCCTTTAAACACCTTAGGATATAAGACATTGCTCTCATCATAAAAATTTTAGGTTATAAAACCTAAAACACAAGCTGGAATTTTAGCAGTCTCCTTTGTGCTTGGGAACTGCTAGTAGTGCTATGACTTTTTGGCAAAGATATCTTTGCATTTAAAGACTTTGTAATCACCACATCTTAAAGCAGTTACTATAAAGCAATATATAGTAATATAACTTCTGTGACATTAAAATAATTAAGCAAACACAAAACATCTAAAAAAAACTAAAACTTGCATTTTATACCAGTACATCTGTGAACTTAATTTCAACATTATTTCCTTCCTTTTGCTCACACCTGTTTTACACTAAATATAGTTTACCGAAATCAAACGGAACAAAATAATTTAACATGCTATTAATAGAAGAAAAGGCATAATTTGAAACAAACAAACAAACAAACAAAAAAAAAAAAAAAAAAAAAAAAAAAAAAAAAAAAAAAAACCACAACGGTAGCCTAGTGAAAATAATGACAACCTGCAGGCATATGTTGCTTGTATTTGACATCACTAGATTATTATTGTAGTAACATAGATGAGCATACTAGCAGTTGGCTAAGGGTCTTTATATCTTTTTAATCACAGATACAAGAGAATAATAATTCTGGCACTATAAAGTCACATATAATAGATGATCCAATTACTTCTAGCTGCAACCAAATTCTGTAAGGAAAGTGGATTGCTCTCTCTAGATACTGCAATATGTATTTCAGGTACCACCTATTCCAGAAGCATACGCATGTGATATAAAACATATATACAAAGAAGAGGGACCAGAGACAAGGAAGGATTCTGTATCCTTATCCAGTGAAGTACATCACCAGTTAGTTCAGTAGTCTGCATTAATCTACAGTACAACTAATAAGTCCCCTTTTCTGAAGTAAAGTATTGCTCACTCTATATGAAATATACATTAAATGAAAGTAGGAATTTTTATTTGAAGGTATGCCTATCCTTCCTATAAACTACAATTGTTTAGTGATTTCTTTACCTAGGTTCCACCGTAGGATGGAAGGCTATGGTGGCCTTGTTTTCATCACTGCTGGAGTTGGTGTGGTGCCACTTTTGTTGTTGAAAAAAAGTCTTCACATTTTTTCTACAGCAAAACGGATATTTGACGTGTTACATCCCTGCTGACCCTACTGAAAACCATTTCTATTCCTGTCTCAGTGAGTCAAAAGACATGGTTACCTCCATCTCTAGCTAATATGGATCATAACCACTACTTCCTCCAAGCTATCCAACTATTAACATACTTAGACTAAAATAGCACCCATTGTTTTCAATATGTTTTTGCTAGAAATTTGCTGCAGCTTTCTTAGTGAGAAAGACAATATGCCTCAAGGCATGCTAGTTGTTTTCCAACAGTACTTACTGGTCTAACAAAAACATTCACATTAATATATGAAATAAACAGAATTTTTCAGGCTGCTTAAATGTGAAAAACCACAATATTTCACAGAACATTTAGCTCACCAATTTTGCTCTGTCATTATTAGCTCTGTCATACTCAGCACATATAATCTCTACACAATGCAAACCAATGCTTTCTTTCAGCTTCCAGCACTGTACATAGCATACTGACCTTAACTCCTTATAAGGTCCACTCCTGAAATACAGGTTTACCTTTACCCTTTCATTTAGCTATCTGAATCAGAATTTCAGTAACACCAGTCTCCCTTGCAGCAGGTACAGGATTATAAAAGTCACGTTACACACAAAACTGAAAGGACTGTTGCTTTATGATACTCCATTTTCCTAAGTTAGATTCTATTTTAATGCAAGACAATTCTATCACAAAGCTTCACCTCTGGATCATCCTTTCTCCTATCACAATAATATTCTTTTAAAATGTGGTACAGTTGGATTCTGTAGTCACACATCATGTTAAAATATACAACAAAGAAAACGAGAATCTGCCCTGAAGACTATGAAAAAAGAAAGACTGATCAGATTAGAAAATCCAGTGGAGTAGATGATCTTTAAGGTCCCATCCAACCCAAAACCTTCAGATTCAATGATGATTCTATGAATGTAGGACAGAAAAGATCAGTAGGGTCAGACTTTGACAACAGGATAAGAGCTGATGGAACCAGAAGAGTCCCTTGGTCAGCTATTCCACCCACCCCTGTGAACTACAGCACCACCAACAACCCTTCAGCAAGGACCTACTTTTTGGGTTGGAGATCGAAACAAAATATAGTCACCTACAGGAAAACAGGCAGTTGGGAAACATAAGATGGACTTCACAATCTAAAGAATGGCAGAGAAGAAAGCAAGGTATGCTTTTATTTTCTCTCTTTTGTTGCTCTCTTATCTTTAAAAAGCAGGCTATTGCCTCTTAAAAAGAGGAAAAGATGCTTGCATTTTACATATAAAATGGTAACATACAACACAAAAAATGCTTTAAATATTTATATTTCCTTGGTTAGCATTTTATCTAAGACTTCTTCACACAGAGCTGTTGATTTTGGATGTAAATATGCACATTGCTGCTCTTTTTTTTTTTAAAAAAAAAAAAAAAGAAAACACCTGGAAATCTAGTTCAAGCTTTCACTTAGCCTTTTATCATGGAGGGCACCAAAGCAGGAATAAAAGGAATAAAAAGAGTTCCCTATTCCTATCAGCTACCAGTGTATACCTCTACAGACCTATGCTAGCAACATGGCAAACCTTGATAAAACATTCCTGGCGTAGAGAGAAGCAAGGAATGTATTGAGGCTGGGTTAGTCAACTCTTGCTCTAACATTAGGAAAGCCTTTCACCTTTGATTGCAAAAAGTGAAATACAGCACTTGAAATTTATCTGGGAGATAGCTGAGTCCAAGGTTATGGAGGTCCCACCTCTAGGTCACCAAAAGCAAAGCAAGCTGAAACTGCACATGAATGTTAAAATTACAAGAAATGTAAATGTGACAATCATCAAAGCCATGGCTGTTAGCTGGATTTTTTTTTCTGCAGTTCTCTTATAGAATTCATGCATTTTAAAAAGTCTAGTAATTTGTACATATTGTGAACAATAATTATTTTGCTTTCAGGTTGATTTACTACTGTTGACAGGAAAGTAGTGTAAAAGCACCACCTTTTCATTTTTTCAGATACTTGGTGCAGTGATGGAGTGATTAGAAGGATTATAAATAATGAAATATTATAAACTTTCATTAATGTTCACAAATTTTGAATTAAAACCACTCTCACAAAGATGTCACAAAAGATTTGTTCAGCTTAATTCATGCCTTAATCCTCTAAGCGTCTGATGAAGTCTAATGGAGGACATTTTCTCCATTCTTCCAAAAATAACAGTTTTAAGCAGCAGAGGTTCTTTTACAAAGTACAGAATCTTATAATACAGTGACAACTTTAAATTAAGCTCTTCTTTAGCTTCCATGTGTGGGAATATGATGTGTCCAAGACCACTTGCATCCAGCACCCATAAATCTAAGAACCTCTCTGATTCATGTTCCTAATTTCTTATTTAAGTGACAACATTACAAAATGTAGGCTGTTTAAAACACTTTCTGAGGACAATCTATTGAAAACAACATCCTCTTCCATATGGACACTAGACATTGCACCGAAGTTGCAGTTTTTCAAAACCTAAATTTAGGAACAGAGGATTGACATTGGCAGTCTTGATCATCTAACTTAAGCTTCCCAATCAATTTTATAAAAGCTGATTAGCCCAAAAGATCCAAGAGAACATACGGGATATTCATCCTTACACAACACATGTCACAAAATATTTTTCCAAACTCCACAGTCCACAATGACCTAAGGTCCCTGAATCACAACTACTTCCCTTGGGTACCAACGTGAAACCTCAGGGGTTTTGTTTGTTTTTAAAAAACAATTCCTGACAGCAGACTATGGCCCAAACAATAAAGGAAATTAAAAGAAGAAGGCAGCAATGGCTAGCAATGCAAGTCTGGGGAGGGAGCCTTCTGAACCACGGAATGGCACTTAGTGATGGGCAAGGCACAGAAGCCAGGCACTGGACAGAGTTTATCTGCACTCAGTTTTACTGCATACTACACATCTCTGAGGTCTCCATGGCTAATCTTTTCAGGAAGGATTAAAAAAGAAAAGACAACTCCCATAAAACCAGTGTTATGATTTATCACATGAACAAGTAGCCTGTCTTTCAAGCAGTGTGGTGACCAGAGCTGTGTATTGACCTCACCAGATTACAGTAGTTAAGACTGAAAGAGCCATCCTCAGCTACAAGTTCCAGCAACTGCAAGCAGTCTCAGTAGGCCAACTTGTCTATAAATGTATCAAGCTCATACGAGCTCATACTCATCATACGAGTAATCAAACTCCTCATCTTCATTGCTTCTCTTGCCATCACTTTTTTTAAACATTACAATCCACAATTTGCAAAAACAATGAGATGAGTGGTGACAATAGCAAAAATAAGTTAGTTTTGTGAGTTTATCTAATAGTAAAATGCATGGAAATTAAGCTATGAAACAAATAACTGAATTGTGAATATTCATAGTTTGGAATGAGTAACAATACTTTTGAAAATAGTGAATACAGTTAATAACCTTAAATGTTTGGGTTTTTTTAAAAGAGAGTGCTTCCAATAGATTACTTATTATTCTTACCCTGTAGCAATTTTTTGCCTCCACAGGTGATACTATGAGAATATCTGCATCAACATCCTTCTGTTATAAGGTGTTTCACTCTTACAAATAAACACTGGAGAATCAGTACAAGTTAACCAGCATCAGCATTTGAGGAAGGTTTATGTGAACACACAAACAATTACTACAACCACCAGGCAAAACCAAACTATACAAGACACTATGGCAATTTTCTAAATTAAGTATCTCTAAGCTAAAGCTGAAGCTTTACATATTCCTTGATTTCCGGTATCAGTCTCAGTCTCTCTGCCTGTAGCCCTCCTCAGCCAGAGCACTTCAGTGCCTAATACACTTTGTCCCTTTGTCCTCAAACATGAAGAACTTCCTGAGGAACGGGACAAAGTGGCAGGTGGCACCAGCCATGCCTCCCGCATGCCTTTGCTGTGCTAGACCTGGGAGAAGACATTCCACTCAATTTAAAACAGAAAGTAATAAAAGCTGCCAGCTTTAAGCTATTAACAATAAAACCGTACCTTCTCCCCACAGATAACTGTGTGAACAGCACACATCTGAAAGATTTCTGCACATACACAGAGGCCCTAACTGCACAGAGTGCCACAAATGCCACATGCCACAAAATGCATCCCCAAACCCAATAGTCCATTAATACCCAAAATAAAGTCTCAATAACATAACTGATGAAGGTAATCTTCTGGAAAAAAGTTAGGATAAGCACTGAAAGCAGACCATGACAGGTCTGCTCAGGCAGTGAAGAGGGCACTGGGTGTGGGATCATTCGCTCCTCCCCAACACCATTAAGCAATCTCTTTATCTTTCTTTACAAAATGTCTTGCCTTTCATTGACTCCTAAGACCCTAAAGAATGACAAGTATTTCTTAAATTTTATATTCACTGGAATAATGTATTAAATTCATGAAAGCGAAAATATAAAATTCTAACCAGGAAAAAACATTTACCACTTCAATTTTTTGCTTTTCAAGCTATAATTCTGAACTGTTTCAGAGATAATTTCTATCATAGTGTGAGCAAACAAAGTGAGGATTCAGTCAACAAAATGGGAGATGGAAATAGGAGTAAGACTTTATTCACCAGGTGGATTCACCTGGTCCTACTGACACCAGCACTCTCTTATTCATATCAACTTGCAGGTAAAACCAGGACAGTATTTTGCTCTCGCAGTAAAATAAATGTTTTCATATCACAGAATTGTAGAATCGCTTTGGTTGGAAAGGACATTTAAGATCATCAAGTCAAACCATTAACTCTACTGAATCCTCCTCTAAGCCATATCCCCAAGCACCACATCTACATGGATTTAAATACATCCAGGGATGGTGACTCCACCACCTCCCTGGGCAGCCTGTTCTAATACTCAACAACCCTTTCAGTGAAAAAGTTCTTCCTAATGTCCAGATAAAGCAAAGAGGCCA
This sequence comes from Merops nubicus, assembly GCF_000691845.1. NCBI lineage: Eukaryota > Metazoa > Chordata > Aves > Coraciiformes > Meropidae > Merops > Merops nubicus. The sequence continues at coordinate 69,560 of NW_008583392.1, read as the reverse complement.
GAGATGTTTCAAATGTAAAAGAGCAAGAGAATCAGAGTTATACCCTTTCTCCCACACATACACAACAGTTTAACACAAAACCAATGCAATACCATAACAGATCCACAGCAGATCCATCATCTGTTATCGTCATATACAGAGCTGGCAGATCAACCACACATTAAGAGAAAAAAGATATAAGAAACCAAACTTTTCAAAGTGATGCACTGTCATATTTTACTTCAGAAAGATTTATAATCTCTTAGGAACCCCCCATGCTCATCCTCTCCTGCTTCCTCCCCTCCTCCCTCATAAGTTTCATTTACATTCTTTACTTTGTGAGACTGGTAGTTGTTTGTCATTTTTAAAGTTGTCAAACATATAGTCTCACTACATAAAAGATGTCTAATTAGCTCATGTGAGGCTTAATTTGGACAGCATTTTACTTACAAATCTATGATGCATCAGACTGGTTCATATTTTGAACATATTTTAGTAAGCTGAGTTGCATTACATAAATGATCTTTAAAGACAACCACTTCTTAGAAGTGACTATATTCAGGACTGAAGCAAGGGAAGATACGTCTAAGTTATTTTCCAGATTTCACAGATGGCTCACAAGGCTGTCATAAGGCACAGGAGGAAAGCAGTTGCTTATTTCTTTATAGAGATGCAAGTGCTAAGCACAATCTGGATTTAAGGCTAGAAGTTGCTTATTTATCAATAACTCTTCTGAATCTTACTCCTGCTAACTAATATTTCTTATATCAAAGTGAATTACTGAAACTTAAAATGAAAGAGCTGCAACGAAATAAGTGTATTTCATGTTGATGAGATGTCAAGTATTGCCTTACAAAAATATGCAGTATAGGGTTTTCAAGTACAAGCTTTTATGCATTCTTTGATGCAGTCTATAACCAAGTATTTTTTTGGTACAACTGAACACAGGACAGCACCACTGAGTAGTCGTGGGATATATTGGTCAGACCATTTCAGGAAAAAAAGCAAGGTTTTCCAAAAGATAACTATGGGCTGATATTGTACATCAAATTCTGACAGTGTCATCACCAGTTTGTGAGCTAGCACTAAGCTGTGAAGAGAACCATAATTCATTACAAATGTACATATTTTTCAAAGCCTACCGTGCTTATCATAAAGGGTGTTTTCTCCTGATTTTTAAGCCAGAGTATGACTTTTTTTTTCAGAATTTGCTGTTTCATCATGGAAAATAGCAAAAGGAAACAAGGTCTAATGGTTTACGCTGATGTTCTTTTATAATCTCCACACAGACTAATCCTTTTTTCAGCCTTCCAACAGCATTGCGAAAAATAATCCACACAGAGGGAAAAAAAAAAAAAAAGACATTAAAAAATGAGGATACATTTTCTTCCCTGCAGCTTCTGAAGACTCAACTAACCTGGCTGCAAGCATCTGGCACCAAGCAAGTGGCATATGCAAGTTGTTTACAGACTTGGTATATCTCCGAAATAGAAAGCCTAAGGCTCTTGTCAAGAAGCTTCAATTCGCTCTAAAACACTGTTCTCCTAAGACATCTGTTTCTAAGACCTCTCTTCCTTTTGGTCAGCAATGTCCTTTGAACAAATTATAGCACCTCTGGTGGGACTTGCAGAAGGAAATCACACTGGTGAAGTGGATGTGCCCTGGTTAAGGGACAGTGCTCGAGAGACATTTGGGAATGTTAGCCTGTAGTCTGGTCTTGACTCATTGTATTATCTTTTTTTTCTAAGCTCAGTCCTCTATTATTTTTGTGTGACTTACTTTAAGAGTGAATATTGTATTACAGAAGCTCCACTACAGAAAGCCTTTACAAAAAAAAACCCAAAAGCATACCTTATGATTTTTCAGTCTCCTAGGCAGTTACTTAATTATATACTCTGCTCTCATAACCCACAGCTGTATCGAGAAATTACTCGAGACTGTAACACCATGGCATTTAATGTAGCATAATGATTTAGCCTTGTGGTTCTGTATAAGGCTGTAGTATGGGAGCCATACATGTCTGAGATTTTGGT
>NW_008583392.1:0-67517 GCF_000691845.1 Merops nubicus | reverse complement strand
AACAGAGATGGAAAGATTACTTTTGTTACATAAACCAAGATGTTTTACTGCACTTCAAAGGAAGTTCCAACATCCCACTGTTCTGTCTAGAGCTCTCACATCAGAAATAGAATTCATCCTGCTCTTGTCTTAGGTGGTTCTATTTCACACTGACCTGTCACCTTCCCTTTTAATTTATTATTACTGCCTCTATGGCTGACATAATTATAGGCAAAGATATTCAATAAGAAGCATCTTCTTCCCTTCCCATCTTCCCCTCCTAGATCCTTCCTCCTGCACTATGACAAGTCCCTTTTTTTTCCTTCATTTTTTTTATCTATGTTTTTTTTTTTCCCCTCATCAATCCAATATATGTATTTCTGTCTGAAATATATATTAATTTGACACATTCAGGGAAGTTCAGTGAGGACCAACAATAAATTAACAGGATTTAAAATGAACAAAAACCCCAAACAACAAACCAAACTTAATTCTTGGAATTTAAGATCCAACCAACACCAAAACTGGAGAGCATGACATTTCTTTCATCTTTATTATACCTGAAGAAGTTATATTTTTTTTTTGTGCACTGTAATTCACTTTCTGTTAGCTATGACAAGCATCACAAAATAATTAACTTATTTCCTCTAGCAGTGGTATCTCTGGACAGCTGGTTTAGTTATTCCTGTGGTGAAACATGAAGAAAATGTATTTTCTTTCCTTCACATGTAAAAGGCAGTAGCCACATAAGATATCTGCTTCAATATATACTGCAGCATTATCTCTAATGACTCATGCCTTTCATGTATTTTCCAGTACCTTGTTAAATTTTAAAAACTGATCTTTAAATAGGTATCTTGAGATTAATTTCAGGAGATTTTTTTTTTAAGTATCACACAGGACTTACTGCTAAATTGGGCAACAGACAGTAAGGTTTTTTTCATCATCCTAACGTATATCATCATGATATACATGTATGGATATACATATCTATATGAATATATAAAATGAAATTTTCTGCACTAGAACTAAAAATCAAGGATTCTTCACATTCTTAGATTGGTTTTGGAAGGCATTCAAATCTCTAACATAAGCCTACGTTACATTATTTTGTTCAGTGAAAGCCAGACTTCTTCAATATACGTTAGTTTAAAAGCAACACAGAAACCATGCCAAATTGAGTATGGTTTAATGTGTTGAGTACACAGGACAATAAAAGTGCTTCTATTGTCACCTGTCTTCCAGTCAAACTTTCTCAAGTTTCAATTTTCCAAAGGAAAGTCAGTCACTCTGTCTACCAATAAATAAATATGATGGAAGCAAATACTCATAGGTAATATTTTTCTATATCCATTTCATGACAGCCACATAGGAGCACTGGAAAATCAAAATACTTCAGAAAAAAATGTTGAGATTTGTTCTTCTAAGGACAAGAGTTGGTCACTTTTCCTCCTTATTCCTTAAATCACTAGAAGAGACGTCCTGTTCAAATAATATGTGTCTTTCTGGACTAAAGTAGCCAAATAAGAGTTTTGAAACTGCCAAAGATGGATGTTAAAATGATTTTTGAAAACAACAGAATAAAATCAGAACAGGGAACAACAGCAGCCCTAACTGACTCTTAGCATGGAGCCTATTCCCTTCATCAGAGATTCAGGAAACTTTAAAGGAGGATTTTGAGGTGACACAGAAAATATAATAGTTGATGAAGCAGAGTTATCTGCCTTGAAAATAGAGCATCTACTTGCCTGGAAATACAGGATCTTTATATCAGTCTGGCTATTACAGCCTGAAGAGAAAGACTGAAAAGGCATTATCATTTTACCAGCTTTGAAATACAGGGTTTGAAATGCATCACTCCTACTATTGTACAGGTTCCTCATCTTTTTTTGATTAGCCTGTCTCCCTTCTCCCTCCTTCTGCCCTTTTTTCCTCTTTTTTAGTTTAAAAGAAACTTACTCATTACTCGACTAGGACTTCAGGTCAACAGGAATAACTGAACAGACCTGAATATCAGATCGTCCATAAAAGTCCACCAGATGTCCAACTGACAAAATGGTGTGCCACATTCCAGAGCAAAGAAGAAGTTAGGAGTTTATTTCTTATTGGGTTTATTTCTTTGCTGTATTTTTCTCTTCCATTATTTTTGGCTATCAGGTATGGGTCCATAACCAGAAACAACAGGAGCACTGTATCTTGAACAGCTTCTTCAAATGTGTGCCTAACATCTTCAACGTCACTTGGATGATATGGAGTCTCCCTTATTAAACTAACTGCAGTTAGAACCAAGTATGAGGGGTTTCCCCCAGTAAAAAGTATTATGTTGAAAAATATAGTTCTCAAGAAACTCTAAAAAATGGAAGGAGTAAGAAAAGTGATGAAGAACGTAAACCTCAATTAAACAGTCAGGTGAGCTTTGATGAATTTATGATTTTGCCAAACCAACTAATAAAAACGCCTCTCTCATAAATAAAAATGAAAGTATATACCTAAAACTCCTGTTTCTTCCACAGGTTTATTACAACTAATGGCAATTAAGAGGGACTGAGCTTTCCAGAGTCAAACTGACTGAACTGCATCTCATCCTTCTCTATGTTTAAAAAAACTCACAGCAATTGTGGATGGCAAGCAGGCAGATGTATCTCTAGGCTATCTCTGTGTTGACAAGCTTTATTCTGTCTTTGCTTGGGGTCAAGCATGACAAATTTCCAGCCAGATAACACTTGTCACATCTTAAGCCCATCCAGACAGCCATCATGCCTGCTGCTCGGAGAAGCAACATCTGCCGCTGCGGCAAACAAGAGCTCTTGATTCACAAAATCTCTTGCTGAGCTCCCAGCTCATTAGGATCTCCTAACTGCTGCCTCTTACACATGAAAAACACACCTATCATTGAACAAGCAGAGAGCCTTGCTCCCTGCTAGACTCGAATAGAGCAGCTCCTGCTGAGCCCCAGCTTGGCAAGAGCAAGAGCCCCCTTCACTCACAGAAGCAAGATCTCGTCAGACTGTCTATCAGCATTACCCGATGAGTGAGAGGCTCTTCAACTGTGAAGCCCAACCCAGTCAGCTCCACAAGTATACTACTAAAACCCCGAGTGCAGCTTTACACCGAAACCTAGAGCCCAAATCAGAGTATGGAGCTTCCTCTGTAAAGCCCTCCAGCACACCACAGCTCCCCCACTCCTTTGGGGACCTTGCCTATGTCCCCAAATTTCAGACCTACAGTTTGGAGCTACAGCATCAGCTTAGCATTTACCATAAACTATGTTTCCTCAAAGCCTCCAAATTATCTAACTTCTTATGGTTATGCACTTGACAGGTTTATACTAACAATCTTTACCTCTCTGTCCCTGCTCACTCATTCAAAGGTATCTGTCCTCATATTGCCTTAAGGTTAGAAACTTTTCTAGCATGGAAAAGTACCTGGAGAAAGTTGGCAGCTAAAAAGAACAAAGAATCTGACATTTAGCCCACTTGATATGAAATTACTTCTCTCTTAAAAGAAACAGTGTGTTAGGAATAGGTGAGATTTCACTTGGGGAAAACTTCAAAAGCATCAGCTTTTATAGGATTAACATCTAAAAAACTGTAACAGCCTAATTTTCTTTTTAAACAATCCTGTTCTCACAACAGCAGCTTAGAATTACAATATAAGAAAATGGTCTTTCTTTCAAGGAAAAAAAGAATTCATGTCGTCCTACTTTTTGAAAAAAATAATTTGAAAAAAACACCTGGAGCAAAATTTAGCAACTTTACATGGCTGAAAAAAAAAATAAATTAACAAACCCAGGATATCTGGCATTTGCACCGGTGAATCTTTAAAATATGAGATAACTACTACTGAGATCTAGGGATAAAATCTTTAGTAGATGTTACTGGATGCCAAAGAGTAAATAAGAGTCTAAAAATGGGGGGGAAATACCCCAGATAACCTCTACAGAAAGAAATACTATGTCTTGGTTTATCTCTTCCCAATAAGACAATACTTATGAACTCTAACCTAGGATACATATAACAGAGATAGGATTGCCAAAGTATTGTTACAGGAACAGAAAACATTTCTACTTATATCAATAAAAAAGAATTCTTAGATAGAAGTCAAAACAGTTATTTGCAGATTTACAGAGGCTGTTAAACCAGCCTAGATCTCTGTAAATTTGACATCTGCTCAATAAATGTGATGGGTTTTATTTTTCCATTTATGGAATAACAGCTGGATGAACCTGCAGCAATTTCCTCTAGATTGAAAAAGAAAAGTCCATAATTCAAATCTAAAATTGTGTTAAACTGATGCTATGACTTCAATTGACAGATATTTGTTTATATTTCACTTCCAAGCTTTTTCTTTTTTTCAGAGCATTAAATATGAATGCTACAAAATATTATAATACTAATAATAAGGCTGTATCTTGAGTGAAGGTATTATTTTCATATCCTGTTTCTTTTACTACTCTGCTTCATTGTTTTTTTAATACACAATCAGAAATTTGGCTTTTAAACAACAAAAGCAGTATTCCATAAAGCACTTCTCAACCACTAAGCTCCACTGAGCCAAAGGAACTGTGCAAGTATCAGAAATTAATGAGCATGGTGCACCACAATCCAAGCTCCCAGAGGCAAGATAAAATAGCTAAGTATTGAAATGGGTTTCCTGTGGCATATCACAGAGTACTCAGTACAGATATAAACACAGCAATTTCACTTTTTTCAGGTACTGTATGCTTAGTATAGATGCATGATCTTCACCTTGTAGAGTTTAATGCCTTTCCTCTCAGCCTAGGGAGCTTGACTTAATGGAAAGAAAAAAAGTAATATACACACAAAAAAATGCACTCTGATGTACACAGAGATTACAGACCCTCACCTGACACATGACAACATTATATTAGAGTTTCAGATTATAGACTCAAGAAACTGCTACTTAAAAACCTTCTTATTGTATTCTTAGCATAAAAGAAGGAAATTTCCTGAAAATCATTGTAACAGAATATCCTAAACACAATTACTTCACTGTAGAAAGGACTCATTATTTATGAGGGTGACAGCCAGCACATGTAAAAACACAAAATACCTAACCATCCTTCATTAGAAAAGATACTATTATTTACAGTTACTTATTCCTTCCAATAAGGATTCAGAATTTTTCTCTCTCTTCTCATAAGCAAATGAGAATAACATGCAGCTATGATTAAGATCTTGCTTGATAAATCTGAAAATAAATATTTTCAGAGGTCTTTCTTTCTAAAACACCTGGCTGAAGTAAATTGGAAAAGGGGCAGGAACACCTATGGGAATGAGTTGTTATTAATAACAATGTCTTATTATTGCTGACTTCAGAAGTTACATTCTTTTAGCTGGATCTTATTATAAATTTCCCACTGTTCAAAACAGTTAGCAGAGAAAAAAGCTACTCTGACAAGCAGTGGGAAGCTGACACCAGCAGCAGCAGTTGCTGCGTGCTGTGAGGAGTTGGAGGCTTGGAAGGTCCTGGGGGTGCCTGAGGGAGTGACTGGCCCCCAGCATCCCTGGGCTGTGTGTGTGGAGGGAACAGGCAGCAGGTCTCACGAGAGGGGCTGTGTAAGGGGAGGCAGGCCTGCATCCAGCCTCTGCTGAGCTGACTGACACAAGTCACCCGTATGATGAAGGGTGGTAGGGTTAGATTGGACATAAGGAAAAATTTTTTTATGATGAGAGTGGTGAGACACTACAGCAGGTTGCCCAGAGAAGTTGTAGATGCCCTATTAATGGAAGTGTTCAAGCTCCTGGCTGGCTGGGACTTTGAGCAATCTGGTTTAGTAAAGGATGCACCAGTCCATTGCAAGGAACAGTTGGACTAGCTGATCTTTAAAGGTCTTCCAACCCAAACCATTCTACGACAAAGAAAATCAAGAAAAAAAATAAAGGTTATCAATAATAATCCAGTAATCTACTGTTAAAAGACCATTGGATAGTCATTAACAGCGTAAGGTAGAAATTTGTTCAAAAAGTCAAATAGCCAGCACTGTATTTTGATTTTACAGTAGATTTTGATATCCAGTTAATAGGATCAATACGTAAATTCAGTAAGCTGAAACTCTCATTTGGTATTTAGTTATTACCTTAGTGGACCTACTCAGCAGTAGCAGCAGGCATTAAATGCTATTGAGATTGTAATTGGAAACTGCAGAATTGCTCTGCTAAGAATCAGGTTTAGATTTGGAAAGCCACTATGGAATTCTGTACTACACTGCAAAAACATAACACTCCATTACAGAGAGCTACACAGAGTGTTGTGTGTACTGAGTATTAGGAGACACGTTTATGAAAACACTGACAACTTCCCAATCGATTTTAAGAAAACAAACTATTTAAAAATCAGATCTTGAACAGAAAATAAAATAAATGTTAGCCTTTTCATCTGTTATTGACCAAGTCATTCCATCCAAATCTCTCTCCACTTCTCTGGTATTTTAATTTCTTGGTAAATTCTGGAAGATTTCATAAAATCTCAACAAAGTAAGGGATGACTCCCCTCTTGCAAAATCTTCCAGTGAACTCATTAACACATACCACATTGAACACCTTTGTCACTAAACTAGTTCACTTAAGCCTACATACAGCAGGTCTGAAGCCCAATGACCTCAGTTTGAATACTCTAGCTTTAATCTTTTGACAATTAAAAACTCAACCTATTATTCTAGTCAGTTAAAATGTATTATTGGTGGCACAGAGAGATCCATCCTGTATCTCCAGAGTTTATTATCTAACTTCGTCAAAGAATTTCTAAAAACAGGAAACTGTTCAGCTAACTATGAGCACTTGTGGTCTTCTACAGATACTAAATGGGCATGGCTACTTCTTCTAATCCTACAGTGTGGGAGAACACAGTGTCTGAACAAGCCCCTAATACTTTGAGGACACTGGAGATTACAGTTAGAAATTGAGCCTGGATGTAACATTACTAATACCAATCAAATAATTTCCAGAATCCAAAATGGATACTGAGAGAAGATTGTTTTGTGTGCTTGTTTTACAAATAGCCATATTATTGTCATGTCCACGAATCCCAATTATGTAGCTAATTAATTGTAATTAATTAATTGTAATTAGCTGTAATTGTAAACTCAAAACCCTGAAGTTTCTCACTCATTAGCTGACACGTAACACGGCTCTGTAAGACTCTTTTCCCTTGGCAGCCCGATGATCAGATTATCACCAACTATCTACTTTCTATCTAAGAAACATCATAACATCCTCAAAATTAATTTTTCTTCTCTCAAAAACTAGAATCATGTATAATATGTATTTACAACTATGTGTGTCGAACTACAGTGGAACTGTAAGCGGAAAGTCCAAATAATTAGTTTATAAAGTTACTGTACATGTCCTCCATCTAACATGGGGGAAAATAAAAAGAAAAAAGAACTTAAGAAAACCAAAGAGGGAACTGGTACTAAAATAGTGAAGAGATAAATGCATTAAAAAAAATTTACCTATCCACACTGAAGGAGAAAATTTTATAAATATAATATTACTCATATTGAATCTGCACTTCTTACATGAAATTTATTTTCAAGATTTTTCTTGAACAAAAATTTTTAGTGCTCATTAAAGTGAAAAATGGGTATCATTTTACAGGACAAGAGGCACAACAAAATATGAGAAGCTAAAGCATAGTTTTGTTAATAGAAAACAAACCAAGCCTGCCCTACAATCTCTTTCTCCAAGGAAGAAAAATATCCCCGAAGAGGGTCTTTATTTCACAGGTACTCACCTTTAGAACTACTCTCACAAACTTTTCAGACTGCAATTCCAATGGCTCCAACATCTACCTCCCTAGAAACCAGCTTTTAGAGAAGAAACAATGAAACCCACAAGCCACCGAGCATCCTGTCTGGCATCTGGGTGCCAGAGACAACCAAGAGGTAAAATATTTAGCATTTGGGCAAACCAAATGGGATTGGTTTATGAAATCATAATCTATTGTTGCAATCAGAAGTTTTAAAAATAAGGATGATTTTAAAAAGGCCTCTCACTTTTGCAGTCAGGGTTATGCCTCCTGGCACAGACAAGTTCTCAAGTAAAAACTGCCTGTCCTTTCACAGACCATTTTTGGGTGCCCCTAGGACCATGAGTGGGCAAGAGCACAGACAAGTAGTGCTGGACTTCCACAGCTCAGCTCTCCTTTGGCACAAATGCTCTCCAGCCACCACAGAGGCAGTGAATTACTGGCTGACTTTACCAGCCTGGTTGCTCCAGGATTGATTGTGCACAACCCATCATCACACATCAGACTGGAAGGGAGCCACAATAAGATCAAGTCAAATTTCTTATTATCTCAGCAATCAACTCAAAAGTTGAAGCCACACTCTTCCAAGATTTTCCCTCCTAAGTTTGCAATCATTTTTTTCTTGTGCCAAAACTGGTTTGTTCAAACCCTGCTTTTCTGGAGTTATCTGATAGATTTTCAAGTAGAAATCCTACCCAAGTGCAGAACAGCAAACCCAGTAAGCAGCTCCTGACCCACCTGTATACAGACACCTGTGCAGGCACCTCCACCAATCTCAGAGCTGTACTTGACACAGATCCTCCCCAAAAAGTTCGGTTCCTGGAGTAGAGAGCTGACCAGACACAGCACAGCCCGTGGGCACCATCCAGATGCTGCCACGTGGGACTGGGCAGAGCTGCCTGAACATGGGCAGCTCCATTTGGGCACCTTAGACCTGAGTGCCAACAACACATTCAGACCCATGGCAGAAATAGCCTCTCAGGTCTCCTCTAATGGAAGACACTCTTGCATAATTCTGGAAATCTTTCCTCCTACCAAGTTTTAGCTGCCTGGTTCTGGTCTCCTAAACATCTGAGAAGAGGAGAATTGGTAAAAGGAGACCTGTATGCTGGAAAAACATTCAGTCATGCTCTAGAATACATGTGGCTACAGAGAAAGCAGCAGGTAACTCACCAGCTTTGTTGTTTCTGTCCATTGCCCTTCTAATTATCTCCATCACTGAAATACCTTCAAGTTACTTCTCCCATTCCAGCATTTAGTCCACTACAATTAACAGGTTCTACTGTTAAAAATACCATTAAAACCTCAATTTTCTCAAGATAGCATTTTTTTTTTTTCAATCATGCCCTCCCTGGTTTCCAGGAAACTCTAAGTTATAAGAAATCCTTCTCTTCAAAATATCTTTGCATTTCTTCATTCCTATTGTCAGGCAGTCAGAAATGAGGAGCTAAATTTGAAATTAAGACACAAATACCAGAATTTGAAACTAAGTACTAAGGCTCTTTTAAATTCAGCTATCTTGTTCATTTTTAAGCTTCATAAGGCTCCATTGACCCAGTTTCACAATGGCTTTTTGCTGTAATTTTGCCTCCTGCTCAATGAAGCGGGTACAACCCACTGTATTAATTTATTGAATTAATAGAGTTTTACATTAAAGACATGTTCTGAATATAGTTTTGGCATTTCTGTTACATATATTCACTGTATCTGTGTTGTATCATTGTTTTCTTGTAAAAGAACTTGAGGACATCTCTCTTCATTAAGAAGTATATACAGAGTAAGAAATGGACTCTCTAGTTCTTTATTTCTCAGCATTCACAAAGACATTTCCACTAATTATTCTTTTCTGTCATTAATATATTAATATAACTGGCATTTTAAGGGGAAAGTGAAATGCTGAATCAGAAGCTTGCAAGTTTTCATTACCAGAAAGCTTTTTTAAGAATTGTGCCACAGAGAAAATATGCAGAGACAGCTACCTTGTACCGTAGCCTTAAATGAGGGCACTGATGGAAGGAAAGTGGCTTCAATCCAATCTGACCTTGTGCTGACTACTCATTTTGCCTAAATGCAGCGTGCAACTCGTTTCCTTTCATCGCTGAAATACTAAAAGCTTCCCAACCAGTATCTCTATTTTTAATACAAGCCATTTCTAAACGTTGAATTGTCAGTATTAGAATACCTGCTTGTACTGTTGCATACTGTCCCCAAACTATATAACTATTCTCATAGTTACCAAATCAGAAGATAAAGGTGAAGGCCAGAAGGACAGCTGGATTGTTTGGTCTGCCCTCATCCCCTCTTACTTTTTGGGTAGTCAAACTGCACAATTGAGTCTGAACTACATTTATCTTTACTACTTCAGTTTTTAAAGCTGGTCCATCTTGAGAACAATGTTACAGTACGTAACTAGTAGAAAGAGAAGACTGTGTTCCTTAGACTATCTGACCTGTTAAAGCTAGATCTGCTACTCTTCCATGGGAAATCCCTGTTCCCCAGGAATTTCTGCAGGTTGCAGCTCAACCATCCTGAATCTATCACTCTGCAGTGCTGGAAGGAGATGGAACCATGCTCCCCTCCCAGAGGGGTTGGTTCCACACACGTCACTCTGGCTGCATCACTGGCAATGCTGCATAAAGCCACTTCCCCACAAAACTTCTAGGAAGTCTGAACAAGCAGAACAGGATTACGGAAACCTCATTAACTTCACTGTCCAAAGTCAAATATCTCACTTTAAAATTGACTGACACCTGTTACGAGGAGCACTTTGTAATTATATAATAGCAATGTTAACCACAGCTACACCGATGACAGTTTTAGGATGAAAGGCACCAACAGCAATCAAAGGTCACTGATTTTGATCAAGAATTCTCTTTTTAAAATCAAAGGTTTTGATTAAGAGAGGCTCTTTATTGGAATGCAGTGATTTCTTCTCAGTTTTGCTTTGAACCTCTGGTCATATTCCTACTAATGGCCATTTTAATAACCTTAAACGATGACCATCATGGTTCTTTATGTAGCTAAAAATGTACTCTCCCCTGAAAGACTGCAGAGCTTGTTTATTCTCATTCAAAAACTCACAGAAAGGATATGAGATCTTGAATCAGAATTTAGTTGGTAACAACAGCATCTTATAATTACTGTAAATAACTGAAAACTGTGGACACATCAATAATAAAAAACATCACTGTCTTAGACAACATACTTTCTGCGGTTCTAAGAATTTTCTACTCAAGTTGCATTTTGTGTGCTCTTCGGATTACTGATGGCAAATACAACTTCTTCACGATCACAGTTCTGCTCACAATTTCCCCTGACCAAGGTCAAGCTGAATTTATTTGCTCTGCTTTCCTCTTGTCCCTCTGGATTTCATACAGTTATTTGAATTAGGATAAATTAGGGTTAAAATACAACAAAATTGGAATGGATTATTTTGTTTCCATTTTGCACTATGGTAAATAACTGGGCAAACTGCAGAAAGATACAATAAGAGACTACTTTTCAGACATCAGTTGCAAATATTTCAGTTCTAGACTCTCCAAGTCTGTGACAAGCAGATATGCTAAAAAAGCACAAACATGCAGCATATAATACACACCATGAACAGTCTGTAGTGCATACAGAAAAGCAAACAAAATACAGACAAGGCTATCCTTGATTTATGTCCCAGCTACCCGCAACTTAGCAGTTTATTGAGAACTGAGTCAGAAACACTCATGTTTAATACAAGGGTCTTTGTGTTTTAATATTACTTATAGAAATTCCTGCCGTGTCTTATCATTTTTTCACTCACTTATGCTATGTAACAATAACATCTGCAATTCTGTTATGCACCCAATGAATGAATACACCCTTTAGTTCTAAACTCAAACAGCAAGAAACAGCATACAGTACTGTCCCACCACACTTCCCAGTTCCACTGCAGATAACATGATCATATCCACAGCCTGGGAGAGATGCCTTGAAGGATTATCTGTTTCCTGGTAAACACCCATAATTCCTCACCTTCCATTGCTAATATTTAACTAGTTACTAATCTTTAAGAAGCTTTTCTTGCAAACCCCAGTTTAGTTCAGTTTAATTAAAAGTATTTGTTAAGGAAAGTCTTCAAAAGCATTTTGGCACTGAGGTGTAACAAATTACAGTCACTTCTTCAAAGTGATTCTTTAATTTTTACATCTTAAATTTACATGGAGCTGTTCAGTACTAAAGCATGAGCATTCTTTTGTGAGCTCTTTGAATATTACTTCAGGCATTTACGGCGTACAACAGTTCTGCCTCTGCCTCATTCCACATCATGACATTCACCTAGTTCATACAATAATAATCAAACTGATTGTTATTACTGTATTGCATATCCCAAGGTGTCTCTCCATTAGTTTCTCAGTTCCCAAAACCATCTTAGTTGGCTAGTTTTGACTTTTCTTCTATATTAATATTTTTTTCCTTTTTCTTCATACCTGGAATTTCAACCCACAGAGATTCAAGGGTATGTGCTGACATAGCCATTTGCAATCAACACATTTTGCTCCACCTTTTCTTGTCTAAAACACAGATTTGGACTGTTCTATACTATGTGTACCCTGGGCATGAAGGGAAACCCCACTTCAGTACGTATATGTCTACAATCTGTATAGAGGCACTCTACACGTGGTTTGAGATGTATGTCATTTGCCATGGCCTACTTAAGGGTCAACACCATTCTTTTGTCCTGACTCAAATTTCATTTCTTTCTATATTACAGTATCTGGTACTACTGGTAGAGAGGATCCATGCCACTTCACATTTCTGAAGGCACTGGCTAGACAAACCTTATAAGAATACTCCTTCCTTTTCAGTCTACCTCCTCCTGTCAGCTGGAATCAGTTTTACAGAAGCATTACTTAGCAGCATCAGGGTTGAAAGCACACGAAGCTATCTGCTGACCTTTGCTGACAGTTCAAGTAAGCTTGGAAATTGTGACATTATATATAAGTTCATGTCTCCAAGTCAAGCTGCAGAAAAATGAGTTTCTGCATCTAGTAACTCAGTTTTCCACTTTAACAGAATACCTCAAATATATCTGCTGTCTTCCTTTGTCATCACAGCAGCTTTCAGGGGGGTAAGCTGAAGACCACTCTCTGCAGGATCCCTGCTTCTATGGCTCCAAACTTTTAGGAACACTTACTTCCTTGCACCAGAGACACATTTATTTACTTCAAACAACACAAAAGAGAAACTTAGACCTGCCTCGTTCTCCAAGCTCAAGATCCAAAATATGCACAAGTTGTCCACTCCAGTAAATGCTCAGATGACTTCTTCCTAAAGAGCATGCCTCCTTCACCACATATTTCAACAAAGGAGTCTTGGCTTTGTTATCCTTCGCTTTCTTTTAAGCTGGACTATCAAGGTGCTTTCCTGCTCCCCTACAGCTTTTCAAGAATAACATCACATTGTATGTCTCCCATCACCTGTCCACTGACACCTGAGGCCACACCTTTTGAAGTCACTGCAGTATACAGTCTCAGTTGTATGCTGGGATCACATTACATGTTTGTTCTAACCACAAAAATACTAGAAGACATTGTCAATGTATTCCATGTTTCTACGTAGCATGCTTGGCCACTAATTCTGAACAAAGAATATTTTATTAAGATAAAATTTATAGTTGTCCTCAAGAGCCTTCATATATTACCTGGACAGATCACATTCTTCCAGAGTTTTATTTCTAGTATATTATCACAGACATAGGAATAAGCCAAACACTGTGACAGCAGACAGGTTGCTTGCTACATAGTATCTTGGATGGCTGCATAGCTGGAAACCAAGAATGATTTAATTTCAAGGATTAGATTTGCTACAAAGAGCTTAAGCTCACCCAGTGTCAAGGGTAAGACTTATTTTCTTAGAAAACTATCACAAAATAACTGACTTAAAAATGTAATACTCAATTCCCGCTGCAGAACTTCTTAAACCCAAGGATTGTTTATTTGTCAAAAAAAAAAAGAAGCATGAAAAAAGTAAAAATCCACATGTAAACATAGAGGAACCTTTCAAGGTTTTTATAAGCTTTTTGTGTTGATTTGGGGTGTGGGTTTTCTTTTTTTTTTTTTTTTTTTTAACAGAATCATAGAAAGTAGTACAGTGGAAGGGAGATTCTGAAGGAAGATTCTGGTAAATCCTCACTCAAAACTGGGACAAATATGAAGTCAGATCCAATTTCAACATTAAACCAGAAACCTCAGAGCTTTCTTCAGTAAAATTTTGAATATCTCTAAAGCATGGAGATTCCACATCTCCATTCAAGAGAGTAAAAACACTTCTACTTACATTATCAAAGCATACACAGCTGGTAGAAAATGCTTTCATATTGAGTTTAATACAGAAAAAGATGTGTCTCTAAATTATTTTTTTGAAGAAAGAGAATTTGCTTTCCCGATACCACCTTTAGGAAGAGGAAAATACTAATTTTATATATGCATCAGTCTTCAGTGCTTAAATTAATTACTGCAAAGTGAAATTCAGGGTGTGTGGATTAATTGCAGGCCTTCTATGAATACAGGAGATAAACTATCTGGTCACACAATCTGAAATTCCCAAATTGTCTCTTTCATAGGGTTGATTAAAAAAACAACCCAGAAATACAACTGCATTCTTATTTCCATATTAAGTGAAGCTCACTTACAATTACATTCACTCCTATCTTCAGAGGTACATATTACTTTATTTAGAAGTTAACGTGATTAAAAATACAGAATTTACCAGAATCTTGCACTCAATAACCAAAGGAAGTTCTATGATTCTATGATTAAAGTGACCTGAGCTCCATCCAAAATGGCAGCTACATTAAAATCCACCTGGCAAATTCAGCTACTTCTGCACTTCAAATCATAAAATTTGACAAATGATCATTTCTGTGTTGTCAGGACAAAAGAATCAATCATTTGTAGCAACATGTAATGTTTTTTCTTCCAATTTTCACTTGTCTGTAAAGAATGAAATATCATAAAAGAAGCAGTGGAGGCATAAAGAGCACACTGCTACCAAGATCTTCAAGTAAAATCTGCTCAAGTCACCTAAAACCAAAAATGCATTACCATCTGACAGGTCTTGCTTGATTTAGGTGAAATGAGTTGTGAGTTTTCCTCACTCACTAACACATTAATAGCCATTTTGAAATCACCACTATCCTCCCTGTTCTCTTGGGCCCATGTTCCAGACAGTAATCTTGACTCAACAGCCCAGGTACACTCATCTAACTCATTTGTATTTTCAGCATTGGCCAGAAACACAAGCTAATTACAAAGAAAAATGTAAGGAAGAATTCTAGGCGTGACAGAAATCCATGACATGAAGCTTAAAACAATTGCTCAAAACCAAATGAAATGTGTTTTAAATTTTTAACCTTTTGACAGAGCTGAAATATTATACAGATGGACTTTTAATCAGTTCTTCCTTTCCATAAAACTGGAAAGAACAGAATAGAGCTAGTTGCCTGCTGGACTTAAAAAAGCAGCTTCCAAAAACCTTGATTTTGCTACCAAAAATTAATATTTCATCATGGCTAAGCTATTCCAAGAAGGAATTCATAAACAGTAGGAGAAAAGTTGTAGTTATGATGACATTGATACAAGTTGTACCCATACTGCTAGAGTTTCCAAAGAAAAGAAAGTCTGAAAAATTGAAAGAAATTTGTTCAGTACTCAAATAGCCTTGGGTCACATTGGTTTGAAAGGAATTAGGGATCAGAGAGACAGATAAAAAATTCTGATTAGAAAATAAGGATAAAAACAGAGGTGTCATTCTGCAGGTGAGTTCCTTCTGAAAAAAAAAAAAAAAAAAAAGCCATAGACTCACCTAATTACAGAATGACACCAAAGTAACTATTTAACAGAGGAGAAAAGAAAATCCAAAGTTTTTTAGTTCGAACTGTGAGGCTCAAATAGAGCTATGAAAATTAGACTGTAAATATTGGCGGATTTGTTTATGTACAAATCTGCTTATATGAAAAATGTAAAGTGTTAATTTAAGGGCTTCATAATAGATATTAAAATTATCTGTTGACACAGATGACAACTTCAAATCTGTTTGTATCTATAAACCAGCAAATTCATAAGCTGATTATGAATCATAATAATAAAAAAAAAATCAAACAAATCTCCTGGGAAGTCTTAATCTCTTTCTTTAATTCATATCTTCCTGTGTACTTAGGGACTACAAATTAAAAGCTTAAATACAAAATAAGAGGTGTTCTCATCTCATTTTCAGCTTTAGTGGGAAAAAAAAAGGAAAATAAAGGCTTGTGAGACAGATTGCTATAGAGAGCTCTTCAGCAGAGGTTGGCTAACTCAGAATATTTTGTTGAGTTGGATTAATACAAAAGATTTCACAATTTATTTGAAACTTAATTCGGAATTATTTCCAGGTTTCACCTATACAATGGTATATATAGTATAAACATTTCTGCTACTTCTCTTTTGCCACAGTATTGATTAAGACCTGGAGGATGTAAAGTGCTGAGCTGAGTTTAACCATTCTAACACCTCTACTTCCACCATAGTCTGCTTTCTCCACCCTAGTACAGGCTTTCTTTTCCACTCCTTTCATGGTTATGTGCACATTCATTTGAGAACCCACATCAAATTCCAGTTTTAAGGCTTTGTGATTTAGCTCATCTAGATTATCTACATAAAATACGCGTAATTCACCAAAGATTCCTATTAGCAATGTTGAATACTCCTACTTGCATTCACAGCATTAAGCATCCTTCTACTAAAAGCACAGATTTCCATTTCCCCAAAAGACTGAGGGCAGCCCATTGACGTTCATTAAAGAGCAAAACTTCTTCATCATCTATTTCCCTTGAAATACAGCAGAGAGAAGAGTGAAAGGCAGTGAAAAAAGAACATCTGCAGCACAAAATTTCTTCGACCCTCTGCAGATGGTCATTCATTTTCTTAATCAAGTTCTTTAAGCTGGCACTCTCAGATGATTTCACTAGGCTTGGCATCTTAATGATTTTTTTTTGTGGCCAGCACATTTAAACAATTTTAAGTGACCAAACCCAAGTAAAACTATAGAAGGTGAACAATATCTCAAAAGACACTGAGATTTTTCTTTAAATTCATTCTTGCTTCCAATATTCTGCCTCTCACCATATGGTGTCTCCAGCAGTGCAACATGATGCCTGAAAAACAGTCTTCTTGTATTTAACCAGGCAAATCCCTCAAAGCTAGAAAGCCTTCAGGACCAAACTGAAACAAAACAAAGTCTAACAGTAGTTAGAATGTGGATTCTCTGAGGGTAAGATTTTAAGACAGCCCAGTAAAAAGTGGGACATGAATGCCTTGTCAGACAAGTGCCTCAAGATGAAACTATTTAGATTTGCTCTTGAAACAAAGAAGGTTAAATATTAAAAAACAAACAAACAAAAAAAAAAAACAACAACCAACCAACCAAATAAAACACCTTGGAACAGAACCATTTTTATATGTAGTTAATTTGAATGGCTATCCACTTCCATGCTGATGGATATGAAGCTGTGAAAGCAACTGAAGCTGAGCCACACCAAGTATGTGAGAACTGAAGTGATATTTCTGTTTCTCTGGCTGTAATACTCTCTTCCCCTAAACCCCAGCCTTTCACGTTAATAAAGCAGCAGACACAAATGACTAGATTTAGAAAGCTGTAGAAAAAAAGATGGCATCTTACCCTTACTCTGGTGCAAGAGATAAGAAATTTCAGAAATATTTTTACATAAATCACCTCAATAGCAATTGAGACACAAAGAGGATGAAAAGGTAATAAGGCAGCATGGGCATGCACCAGTCATTAGTCAAGACATTTTTCTTCCTTTATTTTATGAAGATTATAGAGAACTTTGAAAGCAGTACACACTAAGTTACCCTCAATTCAAAAGTGAAACACACTTACAGGATATGAAAAACCTATAGCTATAGCAACCCTGTACAGTGAAATGGAGAGAGGTTGTTCCAAAGGCCAAGTCAAAATAAGAAACCAATTCAGAAATTAAATTTGAAGGTGAAAAACAAAGTTAAAAATTTCATCCTGTGGGGTTTCTATGACAACTCCTTTATCAGTCCAGCTCCCTGCTAGTAGCACAGTAACTGGTAGCACTTTTAACCTCCTCTGGGTCATGAGTAAACAGGAATAAGTTCAGCAGTTCCATTCTGGTGTTGCCAGGAACCAAGGAGCACAGATCCAGCTATGTGCTGACAGCTGTTCCATGGCCTCTTCTATCAGGGTTAAAGATCCACATCATTAACTACGCTGGAAATCACACACCCCAGTCAGTGAAGAAAATAACAGCAAGAATTCATCCCAACACAAAAGAATCATCAAAAATCACAGAATACAGAGTCCTTAAAATCTGATCTAAGAAGACAACAAAGAACAACCACTTTGCAGTTGTTTATGGAAGGACATTTAGAACTTCCATAATGAATATAAACATCAAAGCAGCTTAGTGCTAGACAAACAACAGTTGAACATTTACATTCACTATAGCAACCTGCTGCCTCGCTCTTGGACATATGCTGCTTCTGTACCTACATGGCTTGTGCTAGTTCCAGAGCCATGTCTTGGGGAGGCTGAAAAGACTTCTCTGAAATCATTGATATACATTATGAGTCATAAGGGAAAACTTGGTGACTTGACAGTTTTATTAGCTATAGAATAACTGACCTTCACCAGCTCCCTGCTTATCTTCAGTGTGTTTTAACAGCAGCTGTCAACATCTACCATCAAGGATCTTCCAGTGTAGTGCATTATGATGATGAGGGAATTTATACTCTGATCATTACTATGGTTACTAAATGCTACAGTAGAAAGACTATTAGAGTTTATTTTTGTGTTCATATTGATAAATTATCCGTAGTGGTTCAGATACTGAGTGATAATTGCTAAAGTCTATTTTTTACAAGTCTTTTGGGTTTATTCTTTATTTTTACTTGCTCCTATTCTCTCTTAAATTCTAAAAAGTAATCCTATAACATGGTATTGAAACAAAGTTGTAGCTGTTCTAATCCTGAGAGCTCAACTACCCTTTGTTCCTTGCCCAGTATCCTAAGCATTCCTAAGGAAGGAATAAGTAATTACATGGGTTGTGCTATGGCTCCGGAGACACATCTTGAGAATGCTTCTCTGAAATCACTGGCACAGATCATGAATCATACCACCAAACAAGGGCACCTAGGACTACTTATGTCTTGTTTAGTACCACATCACCAGAAATTTTCTGCATAAACTTCTCCAACTTAAAATCAGACAGTCTAAACTAAAACTCTTCTGGAGAATCCTCTGTTCTGTCTGTTATGATCACCCTTTAGACTTCAAGGGAAGAGAAACAGAACATTTTAACAAAACTGTTCAAGTAGTTAAACCAAAAAGTTTAATTTTAATTTGAAAACACTTTGATTTACATGTTTGAGTTTATACAACAGTTAAAAATTAAAGTTTAAAAACAAAATAGTGTTTTCAATCTAATCTAATCCTTTTCTACCCTGTTGAAAAAAAATTATCTGACATTCCACCTAACTAAGATGAGAAAAACCTTCAAAACTTACAAAGTATTAATCCTTTCAACCCCACAACCTTCTAATGAGACTTCTGTCAAAAAAAAATGAATAGTATCACATCTTACAGTACCAAGTGGTTAACATGTTAATTTGAAAGAGAATCTCTCAACAACAATCTATGCACAGCCTTTGTCACTGAGGCTTGCCAAAGGCAACAGGTCATTTCAGGAATGGTTCTGAGAAATCCTTCCTTAAACACACTCTAGGACAATTTCAGGTTTTTGCAAGAACACCATGAAGTCATGGATAAAGACATATATCTACAGCAAAATTGCTCAAAGTATAAGCTAATCCTATCACATCAATATTCACAGAAAAAAAAAAGAGAATTCAAGTTCTACATGGTGAAGAGAAGAGTTCTGTCTCAAAGGAAGCTAACACACAAAAAGTGTATTTCCAAGGTAACTAGCAGAAATAAAAGTAACTATAAACTCAAAGCTTGTAACCAGGAGAACACAACAGGAGAGGACACACCTACATTTCTGGGTTAACCACAGCGCTGCACCCTTGTGTTCATGCTTTTTTTTTTCCTTTTGATGGGATGACGGGACTTCCAGTTTTGAAACTGAGTCCTCAAAGGCAAAACTATTACTAAAGACTCAAAAAGAGATTGTCTTTGGTGATGGTTGGACTTGATGATTTTAGAGGCCTTTTCCAACCTTAATGATTCTATCATCTATGCTCCTTACAGGATCCTTTCCAACCTTAATGATTCTATGATCTATGCTCCTTACAGGAACAGGCTGTGTTCAACAGCAGTGATATAATCTCTTTTTTAAGAGTCTACATTCAAAAGAAAATGAAAATTTTAATCACAAGACTTTATTTATTTTATTTTTTTTTTTACCTAAAAATATGCTCAGGTTGATATCTGAGCTTTAGCTTACTCAGAAACAGAAAACGAGGCAGGAGATGCTGCTCATGGAGACAAGACACCACTGCTGAGGACCCCACCAGGGCCAGCAGGCTGTTCAGCACACACACACCTCAGCAGGAGCTGGACACCTGCCTGGAGAGACAATGAGGCCACAGCAGGTCAGGATCTGAGGTTGGATTACAGAGGTGGATAAGTGGGTGCACTGGGTCAACAGCTGATGACATATGACTGTATATCTACTGGGAATATTAGATAAGGAGACCAGTGGGAAGAGAGACATTGTAAAGCACCATTCTATTTAACATCAATCTTGATACAAATTATGTGTTTATACTCAGTCCCTTAGGTATTCAGGTAAATATCATACTCTCAATTAGCTTAAAAATAAACATAACAGCAACGCTAAATCTCAGTGCAATAAATGCAGTAATATTGAAGCAATAAACATCTACCTAGATTAGTAGATGGATAAGTTAAATCTAGTAAGTTAAGTCTGTTAAATGTAATTTTCTTACAGCCTACAGAATACTCCTCTATGCTACCACACAGTATAGTAGAATGGAAAAGACGCACTTACAATGTCCTTTGCCACAGCAGGACAACACCATGTCCAACCTCATTTTTTCTGTGTTGTAACACACAGATGTACCAGTGAGGAGCTGCAGTAACCCTAAGGTTTCTCCACTATGAACCCACTGTACAGCACCGATGTGCTACACTTCAATTTATCCATGTTGGTACTACCCACAAGCCTTTGAATGTCTCATGGCAGACGATGTGCCTGTACCCTTCTGTCTTGAAGACTTTCCACTGCTCACTCCACGTTCGATATTCAGGCTTCAAGTTCCATTAAAAAAAAAACAAACTGAGGGTGTAGAAAGAAAATATAATATCCTAGAAGGACACAAAGTGTGTCATTCACAGTCCTCCTACAGTCATTCAAGTGTAGTTTGGTGATGACTGCCATATGTTTTGTGGCTTCTTGCACAACAGCACTCCAAATATTTTCCACAGTTTATTTCAATAATTATTAAACATGACTGTCCTTGGATAATTACATAACACATCCACAGTTTCCACCATCCTGTCTTAGCCATCTACCTCATTTAGGCCTAACTGGAGCAAAACTGTTCCCTGTCTCCAGGAACAGCAGCAGAATTTTAAGAACAGCTCTGCCACTGCATCCCCATATGACTTCTTGACTCTCAGAACATGCATTTATACCCCAAATGCTTTGATTCCAACATCAAATACCATTCTTGACTGCACTTTCTGAAATTTTGGCTGTTCTAGCATTGGACTTGATGTAACAGGTATTTAAGTTGTTTTATCTATTTTGCATACACCATCTTCAGAAGTTTGTTTGCTGTGGGAATGAAATACCTGGATATTATGACACGAGGAGCCAGACTACATGATATGGATCTCCAGTCCACCATCACTGCCTGTGGCTTTGCTCTGGGGAAGGTACACGTCTCACTGTTCTCAGCATATTTATAGCTGTACATGTCAACATCACCATCTTAACAAAAGCAGCTCGATGATTCAGGTGCAGCCAGAGGTCTTAGCAGGGAGCCCTCTGAGAAGGGCCTTGGGAGAAGACTGAGTTTTAGTGTGGCATGGAAAAAGAGTTCCAGGCAGTAAAATATTTTTCATTACCTGTCATCAGATGAGAAATTACACTTCCACTACCTAAATATTGACCATATATTTCTGCCACAGTTCAGAGTTACAAACAAACACTCTAATCTAAACATTCAAGCTGAAGCTCTGCTGGAGTATTTCTGGTAACATAGCTGCAGTGAAGGCTGACATTTTGCACCTGAAAAATCATATGATGGTTTTTCAGAATGCCTTTGCCATCTCTTTTACAGGCAAGGTTAATTTTTTTGACCCTGTAACAACTTCTTTTTTTTTTTCCTCCTCCAGACTGGCCAATAAAAATCCTGCATCAAAATTCAGAATTATGGGAACTTTTAGCATTTCCTAGCAGCCTTTGTGACTGAAGAGAGTCTTCTATACTGAATTCAGAACCAGCTTCTCCTATCAGCCTAGAGAAGGAGCAGTTTTCACCTCTGGGAATAGTTTATCTCTCTTATTGTTCCAGAAAGCACGAAGTAGGGCCATAGGACCCAAGGGTCTAGTTAGCCTATTAGAAATAGGTTCAAACACTGGCTGACTTTAGGACTCAGCCTCAGAGCACCATCCTCACACGCCTTTGATGGGAGCAGAGGACACAGCAGGCAGGCAGTGCACAGGAGCCAGGGCTTGGGCAGGTTCCCAGCCCATCTGGTCTCACTCCCAAGGTCCTGCGGGCAACTTGAAGCTCACTGGCAGACCATGCGGCTTTGCTCTCCAGGGAACAATCAAATCATTTATTCACTATCTGGAAACAGAAAGAAAACACACTTCCTGCATCTTCTCATTCCAAAATACACTCCAGACTGTCCTGGGCTGTACCAAAAATAAAGCAAGAGGTAGTAGCACTGGAGACAAGGCTCCCAGGGGAAAAGAAAATAGCCTAGCCTTAGTACAAAAGCAGCCTCTATTCATATACTCATATTGAGAGGTGTGTGTCTAATATTTTCAGTTAAACTCAAAAAGCAAGCAACACAGCTGTCCCAAAGAATACCAAGGATGCAAGATACATGATCTCTTCAGGGTTATTTTGGGGGGATGACTCAAGCCCTAGAAGTAGCACAAGAAAGGATGGTGGCTGCATGATTATGTAAGTTTAAAGACAAGTTTCCGCATGATATAGTCATCTTAGCAAAACTGCCTGAGGTCTGCGCCATCAATTAAAATCAACGTGATGGAAAAGATAATACTAACAACCTCTTGGTATCATCCCAATTCTGTATTCCATTCCATTCATTTTAGTGGCAGCACAGAAGAGTCAAAGCATCCTGAACTGCAGTTTTCCATAGCTCTCCACCTGCTCTAAGCAGAGACTTTTAAAGGTGTTCCCAGGGGTGGGAAGCCTCCTCAGTGGAATGGCAAATAAAGAAGAAAAAATATTTAAAGTAATGATTTGATTATAACCGCTATACTCGAGTCACATATTTTTCTTTTTCTATTAAAAAAAGTCAGTCATTTCTGAATATAGAGTCACTGTGGACAAGACTAATCTCCACAGCCCCAGCAACATTTCTGTAACCAGAATAAAACAATAATGTCATTATTTTAATTGCGGTGTCTTTAAGACTTAATCTCTAATAATGTGATAGCCAGTTGTTTCTGTAATCCATCTCACTTAAAGAAATTGAATTGGTAGCAAACAGCTGTTCCTCAACAGCAGTCACACAACACCATTGCACATTTTAAGGTCACAACATGCAAACTACAGAACTGAGCTTTGCAGATAACTGTCTTTACCTCCCTTTCATAACCCAGTACTGAGCCATTTGAAAGCAGACAAGGTGCAACCAGTAACTATGCAATTGAGATTAATTTACTTTCTAAGTGCCAAATAAACATTATCTGACAACTAATGAAGTTATAAGATCCAATGCCTGGACACTGAAAGTCAAACATTCAAAGAAAAAAAGAATGAGGCTGTACAGGTTGAACTGTTAAAGTAACTATCATCAAGAGCACAATACAGTCTTCATTCTAAGTCTTGGAAGCAAGATTTAGCATCTTTCCAAAATGATCATTCCTAACCAACCTGCCATTACTTGTTTGATGCAGAAATTATTGGCTAAAATTACCATCCACTGCCAGGCTGAAGTAGAACAAATCACCAGTGGTTATCCTTGCAATTCTTAAAATGTCTGAAAATAGCATCGCTAACTATGTCATATGGATATGGTGGTATTAATAAAAATCTGTATTTAATGGGGAAATTTTTGACATTAATTTCTTGTTTTTCAACACAGACTCTTCTTCACACTGGCCCATGGACACTACAGTATCTATGGACATTCCTCCTTTAAGTACAAATTACATAATGTAAATTAATACTTTGAAGACTGAATGTTTTTGGCTTATGCCTGCCTTTTGTATTCCAGTTTCAGACTAGTAGTAAAAGTGTAGTTTGACCAAAATTTTCACTGAAGTGAACAAAAAAGAAGGATGGTTCAAAGGAATCTACTTTGTCCCAGATCCTGGATCATATTATGATGATACTGTTCTCTTACCCCAAGTGTTACAGGTCTTGGGGCTTCCAATCCCATGCAAAGCTCTAACTGAAGGAGCCACAGTGGTGGCTCGTTATTACCTCTGGACAGAAGTATCAGTTCAAAGAAGTAGGAATGTTACACAAAATAAGAATTTTGTCTAACAAGTGACAACCAAGGAATCTTATGAGAAATGGAAGTAATAGTTCCATTTTGATAGTTAGCATTATTTTAAAAAGCAGAAATAAGATAAATTCATAAAAAATTCAACTTTTTTTTTTTTACTACAGTTTTCTATGGCTATTATTTATATATTGGGAAATGTTGGCATGACATTTTATAGACATGAACACTTACTATGCAAAAGCACTATTCATATAGCTAAGAAAACTGGTGCAAAAACAACATTACATCCATATTAGGAACTTTAAAAAAGCAAAACAAAGTGACCGATTTGCTCATATTTTATCATAGAAAGTCTGTGGGCAAGAAAGATTGACCTGGACTATATAAACCCTGTCAGACTGTCCCCACCCCATGCACGTGACCTCAGCACATGCATTTACAATTTTCACTTCTGCCCTCTCTTCCCTAATCTTCCCACTAACACCAATTTTGAGATGTTTTTTTTTTTATACACCCTCTACATCATGTAAGTAGGTCTATTACTCTACCAGATGCCTTAAGTAAACCAGCTAAATAGACCTTCCATTTAACAAAGTGAATAAAAATATTTTTTCTTTTTATCCATAATTTATGTTGTTGCTTGCCAAGAAGAACACAACTGAGAAAATACTTGTTTAAGAAACTGCACAAATATTTAGCAAAGGGTATTTCACCCTTGAAACTGAATAAAAACCAAACTCCTATTAAGCTGGATCAGGGTTTCTCTGTATAGAATACCTACTCTAAAACTATTTTTAAAGATCATGCTCTTCTGTAAACATTCACTGAAGAAATCAATGTGTTTGCTCCACCTAAGACAATCTGTAATATAAATAAATAAAATATAATATAAAAGATTTAATGTCCTAACTAAAAAACGCCATTAAAAGTGGAAGTGCCACCACTCTCACTCAGCAACACTTCTTATTTAAAAAGAATCTGATCACTGCAAGTCCTTCACTGCCCCATGAAAACTGAACACGCACAATCCCTGTGAAGGTTAATGAAAGTCCTTGGCCAGAAAAATACTCCTGAAGCTATACTTTGAAATACAGTTCTGAAAAACACAGACAACAAAAGGTGATGATGCAAAAGCTTAATATCAGAAGAACTTCCCATTATGTGAATAATCTTGGGACAACCCAGTCACTATTTTCAGCTGAGAAATCGAAGAGCATTTTACCCTTGGAATCAAACATCAGCATGAGATGATTGGTAGCATAAGACAGTGTTATCACCAAACAAAAAGTTGTTTACCTGAACTGAAAACAAACTGGACTGCAAAATGACACAGGTTGCACACAAAACAAATATCAAGAACTCCTGCACATGGTGAAGTACATACAGAATCATTTTTCCCTGATGCACCGACCTGTACATTTCTGTTACCACCAAAAGAACAGTTTGACTACATTGCCTTCCCTTCTTATGCAAATAAAGCACATCATCACATCTACAACTGCTGAGAGGATAAATTCTACTTGGGCATACTGATAAAAAATGAAATATTGAATGCTTAAGGAACTGGCAGCACAAGTGCATTAAAGACAGCCTAAGAAAGCTGAAAATGAAGCCAAAAGAAAATTGACATGAGTTATTGAAAAGTATCTCACATTTTGACACTCAAAATGAGAGCCTTCAAGGTATTTCTGCATAGTCCTGTATTCTGAGAGACTCATCAGTACTCAGAAGTACGGATAAACCTGCCAGGCAGCGAGAAACATGCTTTTCTTTACCTCTGTGTCACCTTTATTCAAAGCCAGAGACAGAGGCAAAGTCCCCGAAAGAGAATTAATATTTCTAGAGCAAAAATTAGTTTTAAGTTCAGTTTCTATACTAATTGATGTCTCAGATCACAAATGTACCTACTATAAACCAGACTTACCACATTGCTTGGAAGATAGACACATCTTTTCTTTGTTGTCTGTTTAGTGCTTATCAATAATGTCCTTTTGATATCTTATGATGAACGCAACAGAGAAAAAGAAGAGGAGATCTGAAAATTGTGAAATCCAAGTCATAGTGTATTTTAAAATGGAAAATAATTTGGATAGTACCTATAAGAAAACTTCAGGCACCTAAGGAAAATGAAACAGAACTGAGGTTAGATAAAGCAAGAACTTTGCTTGTATATACTTGAGTTGCCAACATGTATCCCTAAATGAGCTCCACAAGTTCTTTGAAAGAAACATCATAAAACCATAATATTTTCATGCTGTGTCTCTCCTAGGTAGAGAGACTCAATGTAAGTCTATTGACTAGTTTCCTAAGAATACAGAATTTATTTTTATTTAGCAGATTAAACTGACCCTGTGTTTACTGAGATGTAGCAATTAGGTTTTATCTTCGCCTTTCAAAAAGCATCTCCTGTGACATACCCTCTCATCTCCGCAGACAACTGATGCACAGCTTAAAGCCTGTCTGTTCTAAGGATGCAGCATACCAGGAATGGACAAACTGGCTCAACAGCCAATTTTGGCTTACAGTTGGTTTAAATGCAGCTTCCTTACCAGTGGTGCAGCACAGGTTTTTAACAACCTTCTTGAGAAGGTGGAGGAAACTTGTTCACAACTTATTTTAAGCATGAGAAATTTTAAAGAAATAAAACGTGAGCTGTTGATCACTGCACATTTGTTGTCACAGCACTCAAGCTCAGATGAGGCAGTAATCCTCCTACTCTATTCTGCTTTGCATTACTCACTCCCTACCAAGGGTTGTCCTTCCCACCAAGAACACAGAAAAAAGGCAACACTGGGAGACAGCAAGCACTGGATTAGGAAGATGTTTTTATAATGGGATGTCACAGATGACTGTTTTCACTTAAATCACTTGTCACAGAATCCTGATTTGGGATTCTGCCAACTATGCCGATTTATCTGGAGATTTTGGTTAAGGAGTACTTCCCCTTTAACTCACCTCAGTAACTTGTTGCAGAATCGTAGGTAAGACTCTGCCATGAAACAAGTGGAATGCACCTTACTCAGATAAAAGCAGCAATACAATTTATTAACAATGTTTAGTAATTTGATAAAGCATAGCAATCAATTTAGGTTCAATTTGATGGCAAGATCACTACATTACTTGCTATAAGGCAAACTGATTAAAGTAAGCAACAGGATTACAATGTTTGGGAAAAAAAAAGAAATATAGATAGATACATATATATATATGCACATGATGTCCCCCAAGAGCAGGGGAGAATACAAAAGTCAGCATGATGAAGTTGTGACCTACATAATGGGAACGAAGATCTCCCAGTCAGAGAAATGTATTTGTGGGATATATGAGATAGCTCACTGAGAGTAGAGAATACGAAAGAGGATGAATATAACACCATCATGCAAGTTGAGGTAGACCTGTGAGTAATACCAGGCACAGTGCAAAACAGTTGACATAAAAACTGGAGTGACTATAAACACTTTCCTAAATTAAGTATCTGCTGGATTAAAAACCTGGGGTGTAAGAATCATGTGCAGTTGCAAAACCCCAAAGACTACAACTTTTCTTGATCCATTCTCTGAACTTTTTTTTACCTTCTTGAATTATATGAAGTGGGAAAAGCTATTAATAGAGGTTGTTTGTTTGAAAAATTGAAACTAACAGGCATTTTTTTGTACCTCCTAGACAGCTAGATCTTCCTTACCAATAAATGTCTATGTCCCTTTCACAATCTCCTTATAGCCCCGAGTGACATGTCATCTGTGGGTCCACACTAAAGATGTCCTAAAATGCCTCATAATTTCAAGATGTTTACAAAGGCACTTGAGACACTTGACAAGACAGAACAATAATTGTTTGAAGCCAAGTCATAACAGATAAAAGTAAATAGGTTAATAAGTAACTTTAAGAAGTTTCATTAAAAGCCTGTATCCTGTTAAGATATTTCTAAAAATATTTTAAAGCAGCAGCCTAGTTCTCTTTCAGTTCACAGAATGGGAAATGGAAGAACAGATGAAGTCTAGTTAAACCACATTATGCACATTTCAGTTTACAAGTATTCCTTTCTAGAGCAGACTAAGAGTTTCTCCTCCCTGCAGTGTATGACCCTCACAAAAGCAAATCAGGATATTCAATTACTTACATCAAGTCCAAGGATAATGAGGTTTTAGTACAATTTTGTTCCATGAAATTTCATTAGTGACTGAAGTCGTATTGATCTGTAATCAGATAATGTTTTGCCACATTTTATGGAGATTCTGCAGCCTCACTCCGGCCCTGTCAATAAAGTGAAGGACCTTCATTTTCTACAGGCAGATATAGCCAAGATAATACAAAGGATTTAGGATTAAAAAAAAAATAAACAACAAACCAAACCAACTAATCAAACAAACAAATAACCCCACAACCTCCTCAAGAGGATAGAATAGAGAAAAGAAACTGGTGAAGTTTGATAAACTGTTGCCTCCTTCCATCACCAAACCCCTCAGTCATCTAGAAGAAAAATCTGGGTACCTGCCTCTTCTCTGCTGGACTTCAAGGACAATTGATAGCTAAATCTATTTTCATGCCTAAACTACATTGTTTAGGTCATCTTGAACATGGAATATGGAAGCTCTATCCCTTTCTCATCCCCGGTTTCCTGCCTAGAATAACCTACCTCTGGTTCCAGCAGGCATCCTCTAGCACAAGCTTTTCTTTTTAAGAAGAAATTATGCTTGAGTGGATTACAAGCAGGTGATGGCAGGAAAGGGCAGATGGTAGATACAGGGAGCAGCTGCCACTACCAGCAAAAATGGCAGGGCAAGGTCACTTAAGGAACTCCAGTCATAGCTAGAAATGGGTTTTGGGCTTTTTTTTTTTTTTGGTTAGGTCTCTGAAATGAATCATGGACAGCATGGAACACCAGATATTTTAGTCTACGTTTTCCTAGAATAGAATAGAAATCAGCTACACACAATAGAGTAATTTGTTAAGTGTATAGTTATAGAAAGGATAAATTTTCTAAGAAAAAAAAAAAAGTCATAGAAAAGATAACATCCTGTGACAACAGGAGACTGCACCTGGCCACTAAGAAATTCCAATAAAAGCACAAAGGGTCAAGTCCTTTTCCCATGAAATACTGGGCTGTGATCTATGGGAGCAAACTTGTGGAGTACCTATCCCAGGTGAAACCTGTCTCAGAATCCAGTAGGAGAATCTGATTTGCTTAAGGAGAAGTTATGCAAAGGTCACTGAAAACATTCACGTGCAGTGACTTGCAACACGCCTGTTCATATGACTCGAAGTTGGTTACCAAAGTAATTGGGTTATAAAACTTAAGGGCAGCTAAATTTAGTAACAAGATGCCTAAAGGAATAACAAGGTAGCCAAAACTCAGCTCTAAATGTCTTGTACTCCATAAATATTTGTTTCTGCTGTGCAGTTTCTATGTGTTTAATTTGCTTTGATTGACTACATCGTGATAATAGCAAACAACTGAGTTTGTCCCACACTTTCCCACAAGGTGCTCAGTGGCCTGAGCAATTGATATGCCTTACAGTTAAAAACAACACACTACAAAAACAAAGCAACTAATGAAATATTAAAGCACCAAAGCAAGCATGACCATAAGCAGAGACAATGAGACACAAGGGTGCTTTTATCTGCTTGTTCTCAGAGAAGGTAATGGACCAGTTTTAACCAATATTGTTCTGATGCCCATCCCATGCAATGGGATTGTATACACATGCTAATTATTTTTTCTGTAAATTGCCTTTCTGCTAGGATAAATCCAACATATCCAGTGGTAAAGTACAACATCCTTAAAAATAAAAAAAAAATAAATAAAAGATACAGCTTCATGCTTGAAAAAAGATGTAAACAAAACCATCTTCATACTACTCATGCACAGCACTACTGTACGAAAAGGAAAACAGTTTATTAAATTAGTCAGGCCTTTTAACTGCAATATGGTATCAATTAGGGATCTATGGCTATAGCTACTGTATCGCAGAACGAGGGCTAACAAAAACAGTTTATATCAGTAAATAGCAGGTATTCCAGCACCATAAGAATATGTCGTATTCAAAAGAATGTGAACAAAAGTGACAAAATGGAATTAAAGATATGTTCTTGGTAAGTCCCAAGATTTCACAAGATTCATTAGATGAAATGAAGACCTAATAGCAGTGATCTCTAAACCCCCGTAACTCTCTAAAAAGCCCTTAAACCTTAGGGCTTATGCCAGTAACTTACAAAGGGAAAGTTTCTATTGGGTGTTTTTACCTTTGGATTCTTTATGCCATGAAAGTCTGTTAGAGCTTTTGCTGCATTTTCCATTTCAATATCTATGATTAGCTGCAGTCAGGGAGAGGATATTTTCCTAAATGGAGCTTTGGCACTAACATTCTTGCAAAAAAAAAAAATTATCAAATAAGTTATTATATCCATTGAGCAATTAATTAGGAATGCAAGCACATAAAGGTATGTACCACACAGACCTCTGGTCTATATAACTACTAAAAACTGTGATTATTTATTCCTTCAATTTTTAAGTCTGAGAATTACATTTCAACATAGCACTCAAGTCCTGAAACCACCTGTAAACTTTTCCTTATTTTGTGGTTGTTTTTTTTGTTTATTTTCCCCAAAAACTCTTAGCTGAGAAAGTGTCAATTAAGCAGGATGAAGATCTTTACTACAAAAGTTTCTTTGTATCTCTCAAATATGGACAAAATGTAATTTTTTTTTTTTTTCTTTTAATATGGCAGTACTTCCCAACACCTTCAGAAGCCCTACTGCAATGAGATATCTTCATAGTTATATTTACTCTTGCTTCTTTTGAGTTCAGATAAAAGAGGATGGTCTAGGAAAGAGAGAGTTGTTCAGCTTCATTAGTTTACTGAATGATTCTGAGATGGAATCTGTGACTTTGAATTATTTTATCCAGTGCATACATTTCAACACCTGTCTAGGAGTGAATTATTACATGTCACTTCCTGAAAGTTTTATTTAAAAACCATATCTCTGGAAAAGTAGCACTGAGTTTTTTCCTAAATATACAGAAAAAGGTGAATGCAGCTGTACAAAGCATTACTATATTATAAAGATAAAATTATGTATCTTTATTCAAAATACCATCTGTAGATCATTTAAAAATATACTAACATCATAAAGCAATCTCTAATTTTGTATTTTTTTTTTAATATATATAGTTGATCTCTTCTCCTTTCCATTTCTTTTATATACTTAAAAAGCTCAGGTAAAATGAAAAAAAATCTGTGGACACTATACTCAGTAAGACTCTGCTACACACCATGGACAGCAATAATAGCTACCCACAAGATTAGTGGTGACTGTCAAAAAATTGAACAGATAAATTCTGAAAATGTTGTGGGTTGACTTCCCAAACTTCATCAAATAAATAGGCTCACTGTGCAACCCGAGTATGACAGAAAAATAATTGGAAAAGCAACATGAGGTGCAGTTATCACCGAGTATGAAAGCTATGCAGTAATCATAGAATCGTTCTGGTTGGAAGAGACCTTTAAAATGACCAAGTCCAACCATTGACCCAGCACTGCCAGATCACCACTAAACCAGGTTCTAAGTGCCACATCTACACATCTTTTCGATAACTACAGGAATTTTTTACCTCCTTTCAGGTAGCTGTAGAGAGCAAGAAGGTCTCCCCCGAGCCTCTGCTTCTTCAGACTAAACAACCCCAATTCCCTCAGCTGCTCCTCATAAGTCTTGTGCTCTAGGCCCTTCACCAGTTTCATTTCTCTCCTTTGGACACACTCCAGCACCTCAATGTTTCTCAGAGTGAGTGGCCCCCAACTGAACACAGTATTTGAGGTGCAGCTACACTGGTGCAGAGTACAGGGAGATGATCCCTGTCCTGTTCCTGCTGGCTACACTATTTCTGACACAAATTAGGATGCTATGGAGTGAGTGGCCCCCAACTGAACACAGTATTTGAGGTGCAGCTACACTGGTGCAGAGTACAGGGAGATGGTCCCTGTCCTGTTCCTGCTGGCTACAGTATTTCTGACACAAATTAGGATGCTATAGGCCCTCTTGATGACCTGGGCACACTGCTGGCTCATGTTCAGCTCGCTGTCAATCAACACTCCCAGGTCCTTTTCCACCAGGCAGTTTCCAGCCACTCTTCCCCAAGCCTATAGCATTGCCGGGGGTTGTTGTGACCCAAGTGCAGGACCCAGCACTTGGCCTTGTTGAACCTCACACCACTGGCCTTGGCCCACTGACTGAGCCAGCCCAGGTCCCTCTGTAAAGGCTTTCTACCCTCAAGCAGGTCAACACTTCCGCCCAATTCGGTATTGTCTGCAAATTTACTGAGGGTGTACTCTATCTCCTCATCAAGATCATTGATAAAACTGTTAAAGAGAACAGGGCCCAGTACTGAGCTCTGGAGAACACCACCAAGGTCAGATTGACACATCTGTAGTTCCCCAGATCCTCCTTCCAGCCCTTCTTGTAGATGGGTGTCACGTTTGCTAACTTCCAGTCCATTGGCACCTCCCTGGCTAGGCAGGTCTGCTGGTAAGTGATGGAAAGTGGCTTGGTGAGCACTTCCGCCAACTCTCTCAGTACCCCTGGGTGGATCCCATCTGGTCCCACGGACTTGTGTGCGTCTAAGTGGTTTATCAGGTCACTGACCATTTCCTCTTGGATTACAGGGGCTTCATTCTGTTCCTCGTCCCTGTCTTAGAGCTCACGGGGCTGGGCACTCAGCCAACAACTGGTCTTACTGTTAAAGACTGAGGCAAAGAAGGCATTAGTACCTCAGCCTTTTCCTCATCCTTCATCACTGCTTCCCCCCACAGAGAATGGAGATTCTCCACAGTCCTCCTTTTGCTGCTAATGTATTTATAGAAACACTTTTTATTGTCTTTTACAGCAGTACCCAGATTAAGTTCTAGTGAGCTTTAGCCTTTCTAATTTTCCCTCTGCATAGCCTCATGTAGTCTTCGCAGTCTTCCCGAGTGGCCTGCCCCTTCTTCCATGGACCACAGACTTTTCTGTTCTTCCCGAGTTCCACCCAAAGCTCTCTG
Organism: Merops nubicus; assembly: GCF_000691845.1. Lineage (NCBI taxonomy): Eukaryota > Metazoa > Chordata > Aves > Coraciiformes > Meropidae > Merops > Merops nubicus. Next base: position 34,036 of record NW_008583392.1, on the reverse strand, counting down.
TTCAACCAGCCTGGTCTTCTTCCCCACCAGTTTGCCTTAGGGCACAAGGGGATTGCCTGCTCCTGAGCCTTAAAGATTTTCCTCTTGAGGAATGTCCAGCCTTCCTGGACTCCTTTGCCCTTCAGGACTATCTCCCAAGGGAATCAGTAAAATAGACTCCTAAACAGGTCAAAGGCTGCTCTGTGAAAGTCCAAGGTGGCAGTTCTACTGACCCCCCCCTTACTTCCCCACAAACTGAACACTGTCATTTCATGATTGCTATGCTATGCTCAAGATGGTCTCCAACCTTCACATCACCCACAAGTCCTTCTCTGTGAACAACAGGTCTAGTAGGGAGCCCTACCTAGTTGGCTTTCTCACCAGCTAGGTCAGGAAATTACCTTCCACGAGGTAATTGTGGTAACGATCACAATATTATCCCATGATATTGTGATCACAATTGTGAATTGGAACACAATAAATGGGATAAGATAATGGCTTACTTCATGTGTAAACCAAAAATCTAAGTAAGTACATAGTAAATCTATCCATCACTGAACTCCATACAGATCCTACAGAATTAAAAAGAGCTCAGAAGTAATCAGAGACATTTCTAGCTAAGGAACTGTCTTTTGTCACGGAACTGTCAGTTGTACCTATTTTGATTGCAGTTTTTTTCTGTTCTCAATAATTAACAACTAAACAGAAAAGGATTAAAATCATCATACTCAATATTTATGCCATGGAAGCATAAATATTCCAATCGGTTTCTGGCACTTTTGCTCGCTACACAGTAAGTGATGATCCTTCAATAATTTTCTGCACAATGGTGACCTCAAAGATTGCTGGTTTGTAGCAGTTGTAGTAAAACTAAATAGTAGATATTATACAGCTAAATTATCAAACTGATTTAACAGACAGGAATGTTTATTTTCAACTATCCACCTCTCTCAAAGATGGAGCTTTTGGTAAGGGTTCATCTCGACTTCTAGTGAACTAGAATGCCCATGACAGTTCTGGGCTTAAGAGGCAGGATGGCTGCACTCTGGGACCTTGCTCCTTCAGTAAAGCAGAGACCAAAGGAAACCACAGACCCGAATGACAAACAGAAGGTACAGAGGAAAGTTACTGCTGCACCCTATTCAGACTGCAGATTTCTCTGCATATGTATTCAGAGCAGTGGGACTAACACCAAAGTGCCTAAGGAGATCTCGATGAGGGATGTGGAAACCTTGTCAATCTTAGCTTCACTGACTTGCCTGACAATAGCTCCAGAGGTTTAGTTTAATCTTATTTTTTTTCAGTGGGACTGTTTTTAGTCCTAAATGTTCTTAGACTATGTCTTTCCCATCCATTCATCTGCTGTGTGACTTTGCCAAGAGCAGAAATGAATTTCAAAGATTCCTAGTTCCCTGGGGACCCACAAAATCGACATGTGTTCCACAACAACCTTAATACATCATTTCAGACAAATTATAAATACTATCTATACATCAGTTATGGTGCAGAAGCACTCTACAGTCCTAGATAATCCTGGTATCTGCATTACACCTGCTAGCTTCCTTCCTGCTTCATGCATGTCAGTCCTGAGAGGGAATCATAAAACTCTAGAAAAACACAATGCCTATGTGGAACTTCTCACAACACACAGCTGGAAGATGACACATAAGGGTGTATTCCAGGGTATCAGAGATGGGTACCACTTCGAGGTACAAAAATTTAGATATGGAAACAACAAAATGCTGGTGGGTTTATGGGCATGTTTGCAATTAAATTTGTAGGTTTTCTTGGACTAGGAGGCACAGCACTTATTTAAGTTAAATAACTGCTCTTCCCCCAGCCTGAAGGAAGAGAGATTATTCCTACTCTCTACTTCCATACCTGATTCCTTCTAAGAACTAAGCTGTTGATTAGCATATCCCTTAGTGGTTTTGGAATTACCAATGATATTAAGGTGACAAAAAGCTTGAGTTTGTGGGTTTTTTTTCCACACAGTATTTCAAGCTGATGGCAGGCAGACTTATCTAAACAAGCAAGCACATTGAATAAGGAACATATTTAAACCTGATTGAATGTTCTGCTATGTTATGATTTATTCAGATGTAGCCCTGAAAATATTGTCTAGTGTTTTTCTTACTTATATGAAAATGTTTACTGCAGAATTAGCTCAGTGTACAGATGTGTGCTTCTGTTAGACAAGCTTTGCAAAGTTCCCAACATTGAATAGGCGACACAGAGCTTCTGTTCCAGAGAGGCTGATCACATTGGACCTTGTCTCACATTACTGATGTAGCTCAGCCTTTTACACCTATTATTATAAACAAAGAAAACAAACCAATTAAGAAACCAAATACTAATTAAACAAGAGCTAGTGTATTATTTCTATAGCATTATTTCATTTAGAACAAAACATTCTGCTCTACACTAATGTAGAGCAGACTGAAAAATTAGAACTCTGGCTGTTCATTTATTATTCCAATTCTTCTGTTGATTCCTCTGTTTGTATAAGGGGAATGCACTTTTTGTTTTGTTTTTAGGCATTAGAGGTCCACCTATGATTTGTCATATTGCATGAACAAGGAATACTACACAGACCAAAGACAGCGTTTGACAGACAGCAGTTGGGGTTTGTTTGTTTGTTTGTTTTTCTTAAGGACTACTCACAAACAGTAAAGGGACAGTGGAGCTGACAAAGACACTGAGAGCATTTCAAGCAAAAAAGGATGCAATAACAGCATACAGGCTAACATTTCTAAAGGAAGCAAATCACCATGATTACTTTTATTAGCAGGATGATGGTAAAGATATTTATAATATAATAATATAAAAATAATACAATATAAATAATACTATAAAATAAAGAATATAATACTTTTCCTCTGAAAAGTAACCCATTATTAAAGACTATGAGTTACTTGCATTTTAAGTATGCCACAGAATATGGGTCATAAGCCACTAGCAATTCAAAAAAACCATCACATCCAGACGCAGGCTGCAGAAACAAAAGAGCACACAGATACTGCAGCTCCAACCAGAACTGTTTCACCTCAGAAGGAAGTTTAAGAGGACATGCTTGACTGTCAGCAGATCACCAGAGTACTGGTATCTGGGACAAAGGTAGCATGATAGATACGTTACTTTCTGGTAGTTTTCTAGTTGCTAATACCATCCAAATTGTGCAGAGAGGCCACCACAAAGCAAGCTGGTACACCCTGAGAATGAAGAGTGCCACAAAGGGGAAATACAAGCATTGGAATAAGAAGTAGTACAGCCCTGTGAGTAATCTATGACCTATTAATTCCCACCTCAGCAGGACTAATTACTGTCTTCAGTTTTTTAATTCCCATTTTTATGCCTTCTTGGCATACCTATGCTTCATGATGAATCACACATTGTGGTGACATGGGGCCATACTTCTTTGAATTACGCACGACTGCTAGTTTAATAAAACACCATGACTCATACAGTTTTAAGGACAGAAAGATCACCATCCCCTGTAGGAATGGATCTGCTAATGCTGGTTTCACAAAATGCCTAGAAAAGCCATTCCTAACCTGGAACGTTACTTGCACATCAGCTGAGAGGGGCTAAGGGGCACTATGTCCAAAACACAAAGACAACAGAGGAGTAAATATTTTGCAGTATTATTAACACTACATTGTAAGTTAATTCTCTTTCTCCCCATCCTATCCCATTTGATTCCTCTTCTTTTCTTCAGCATTTGGTAGTCTACATTTTTCAACCTGTTCCATTTGCTATACTTTGGCAATCCTAGTTCAACAGACAATGAAAAAGTTAGAAAGGCCACCAAGAGTCCACGACAAAAGTGGAAGGTCTGCAAGATGTGTAAAGCATTGAAGAACATGAGATAATGTCCTGGTTTGGGGTAGAACAGGGCTGATTCTGTTCAATGATTTAACTTTCCAGCTAAAGCTCTTCTAATTAACTGCTTTGTCTGAAGTTAGCAGCATAAACTGCCTGCTTCTACAGTGACAACACTTCATGTTTAGAGTTACTGCCAGGGACTGGTGTGCAGACCAAGGCCACTGCTAAGCTTGCATCCCACACAGAGGGAGGCAGAGAGTTCCCTGCACCTGTGGGGAAGAGCAGGCAGGATAAGTGACCCTAAAATTCACCAGTGGGGTATTCCATCCTATATCCCTCATTCCCAGCAAAGCTGAAGGATCAGGAGGGGCAAGGCTTTCCATCTTCCTTTCACCTTCTTCCACGCTTCAGCTGCTCTTGCAACGGCCAGCATCTGAGAAGGACTTCATCCATCCTGCCTTTGATCCTGAGCCCTGTGTTCCTGAACTGAGTTCCAGAATCCAGCTCCTGTACCCAGTCCTGTGGGTCCGGCCTAGGACTTTTCCCTGGGGTCTGCTCCCCAGCCAGGGGTGACAGTGACATATTGCCACTGGGGGGAGTTGGGTTCGATACTGGGTTTGTATATATTTGTACGTATTCCATTGTATTGTCTTTATTACTATTAGTAGTAGTATTAAAGATGTTTTCTAATCAACAAGTCTCTCTCCCTTATGCCCTTTCTCCTTCTCTTTCAGGGGGTGGAGAGAGGGAGTTAGAGTGTCACGGTTCTGGGGGTGGCCCTGACCCCAAACCGTGACACAATAAAGATCGCTGAAGTAGTTGGGTTTGTTCAGCCTACAGAAAAGGTGGCTTCTAATACTTAAAATGTAGCTGATAGAGAAGATGGAGGTACACTCTAATAAGGATGCACAATGATACAATCAGAGGCAAGGGGTAGAAACTGAGTCAGTGGAAATACCAACATGATAAAAGAAAAAAAATCCCCACCATAAGAACCAGTGAACACTGGAGATAGGTTGCCAGAAAAGTGGTGCAATCTCCCTCACTGGAAGTATTCAAAACTCAGTTTGACAGGGCTGTTGATAAACTAAAGCCCTGCCTTCAACAGAAAGCTGGACCAGGTGAGCTTCAGAACCTTCTTCCAATCTAGACATTTTTCATTATTGCATGAAACTAAAACACTAACTTTTATAATTCATGATTCTCCCTTAAAAAAACTGACTCTGAGAAAGCTGTCATACTCCTTAACCCATTTTAATTCTGTCTACATTCCACAGAAGTCTGTTGGCAACTCTTTTGACTAGTTAGAAACCATAAATATTAGACTATATGAAATAGAAATGCATACATGTTATACACAGAAAAACACATTTTCTCTAAGGGACTTCCCACTGTGTCCAAATTTCCCGAACAAGTTGTGTCCAAGTTTCCTGAACAACTCATCATGCCTCTCTTACTTGGCAGCAGCATCTTTCACCACATTGCTTTGATCAGTTGTACAGCTGTCCCCTCCATGCTCTGTTTCATTTGTGGTGCTGGGGACAGACCTACAAGGAGAAGCCCCACCAACCGCAGGGCCAGCAACGGAAGTTTCTGTGTCTCCTCTCAGACCTTGAATAGTGAATGTCTTCTGGTATGCACACGAGAGTCAAGTGAAGGATGAACAACAGAGGAGAAAAGAAGGGAGAGAAGTAGCCTAAGGGCTATGGTAGAGTTCAGAGCCAGTCATTCCCATCTGCCAGTGTTCATCAAGGGCAGTATGAGGACTACAGGCAAAGGTGATGAAACCACAACTAGATCTGTACTCTGCTCCTGCTCTGTTACTTCACAGATAGACACCTGAGAACCTGTGGTCATTCCCAGCATGACAGCCATCAAATCACATCTCAGCTGCACAACCTAGTATGATCATTTACAGTGTGCTCCATAATAAAAGTTTTTACAGGATTTGTATAATTCTCAAAGAAGAGTGAAATTTGCCTACTTGGAAAGAAGTAATTATTTCAGAAATACCTAATAATATTACAAAGTACCCCAAAAAATCAACTTTTTGTGAGGCACTGGCCTGTTTAAAACTCACTAATTAAAAAAAATGTTTGTACATAGATTACTAAGTGCAAATATAGCAACGTATTTCTACTATTCTAAAGGTTTCAGTAGCTAAATAATAATAATAAAAAAAAGTTTAAAAAAAGAAGCAACTAGAAGATGAAGAATGACACTGAGATAGGGAAAGTTGAACCATGCTCACATGACTTAAATGTTTTGCAACTAATGACTTTCATAACACAATACTGGACCTGACAAAGCAATGATTTGCTATAATCTGTCAATTTTCTAGATAAAAAAAAAAAAACAAACAAACAAACCAATCCTTCTTGCTTGATCCAGAAACATGCATGACTCTGTAAGAGTGCAAAGGGAAAAGCAAGCCCTTCTTTTCCCCACACAGACACAAACCAGGCATTTTCAGCTACAAGCAGTATTCCAGTTATTACAACTCAGAATAGGCAGTTCCACTCACTGTACTTCAATACAGCTTGGTAAACATATTTACAGATACTGAACCTGCTTGTGAAGTAAATGGAAATGCTCTTATGTGCTGTTTACATTTGCAACTCAGAGTTATTAAACCCATGTATTAGTGAGATGCGCAAGGCAAGCCTGGTTGAAAAAAAAAATCATGAAAGAAATTTACAGTTGAGCAAATTAGCTAATTACTACAAAGGAAAATACACAGGAAAATAAAGACTATTTTAAAAGATAACATAAAATTGAATACAAAGTGTGTTACCCAGAAACAAAATGTCACTTACATTTTTTGGAGTCAGACAAATTTATTAATTATCAGACTTTGCTGGGACACACTATTAACCCTTCCTTTCAAATTTGGATGGGTATTGTACTGTATGGATGTCTTCACAATGATTTTCTATAGCAGATGATCATTACAAATTTAAAGACATGAAGAACTGTATAATATTTAATGAATTTTGCTGCAATACCTTGGTAGGTGTATAGTAGCCACTTATATTGTTTGTAAATTCAATGCAAGTAACAACACTTCAAAATATATTTTTGTGTATATATACTTTTTAAGATGACAGTGATAAATAAGAAGACTAATTGATAAAGAACAAATGTCCTTCAACATCTTCAGTCTTTGTTTCCTGTTCAAGAGTCCTTTTAAATTATTCTTTGGTAATTTGATAACACTTTGATAACTTTTAGTATACTTCTATTTATGTCTTTTCCTATTAGCTGTCAAAAAAATCTCATCATACAGTAAAAGAAATCATAACACATTAGAGGCAATATTTTCCTATCTGAAGCAGGTGTTTGCACAAGTTCCTGCAAAGTGGGACTAACTTACTACATCTTGCCTGACAGTATCAATATTTAGCTTTGAGAAAGCCAACAACAGCTGACAGACAAAATTCTGGTGGTGAAAAGTCACCTTCTATATTTTCTATTTATACAGAAAATTCTAATTATCACTTACTCCTACAGATATCAACTGAGTAGTACATCATAGTTCTTTTTTCAGGCTGCCTTTCTCCAGTCTACATTTGTTCTTAGAGCTCTTTCACCAGATCCTCCACTGACACTTAATAAAGATGATTTCCACAGCAGAGAATCTAATCCACGTACCACAGGCAGTATGCTTCCATACAGAACTTCTGGTTACCAGTTTCCTATAACAACATGCTACGTGCACACCTAATTCACAAATTTGCAAATTACATAGGGTGCTTATGTCTGGAAAATATATTGCCTATTTTAAGTTTTACCAATCTTTGGAATTATTTCTTAAGAGGAATTATATAAAATATCAGGATTTTCTTCAGTTTTCTTTTCAAATGGAGCGGTTTTAACAGTTACCAGACAAACTTCTCTTGTAACTTTGCACACTGTTTTCAAATCAATTAATCTGCATGAGATATATTTTGACTTATTTTAAACTAAATGGCTTCTACAGTTACATATTATTTTCTACTCCTGAAGTCAACTACTGAAAAGACTACTACCAGGTCTACTGCAGGGTAGGAAGGAGCACAACTTCCCTTTGAAATGCTGCAGAACACAACAGGATTTCAATGTGTCTGTGTTTTGCAAACAAAATATACGCTTAATTATGAGGTTAAAGATAAGCATTCCAAGATTCAGCTCAGCCAGTGCCCAAAAGACTATGGTAACATTTCAATCCACTGTGGCATAGCTAATGAAGACTGGTTTTACTACAGAATATTTTAGCACAATACATGTAAGTGGCTTCCAATTAAGAACTAAAAGTATTCATTTTGCAGTGTTGCTGTTCCAACCCGTTAGCTAGATCATTACTCATGAAACCAACTCGCCCTCAGTCAGTATAATGCTTCAACTACAAAGTTGTCCTGTATTTTTGCCCTTAATGGATGGCTGTAATTAACTGATGGTGTGTTTATATTACTTCACCAACAACATATTTGCTTCACGTTAGCTTTTGTGTTGCTGAGTTTCATGCAGCTTCAAGAGCAACTAAAATTTTAGTAACCATAGTCTGTTAGACTACCTAGACCCTTTCTTCCATGACAATTTAATTCTCCTGCAATTTCTAAATTCTTGATGTACCCTAAAAGGATTAGGATTCTGAAGTCCCTTCTTTCTTTTTAGTCTCTAGTCCATGATTTGCTTCATTTATCAAGAAAAAAAAAAAATTGTTTATTATTTGTAAATTCTGATTCTTTTTTCTGATATTAGTTACAGAAAACACATCTCTAGACTTTCAGTGGATTGACTATCTGGGGATTTATCCATGTAACTAATAATTAAGAAAGAAAAGAATCAGAGTGAAAAGAAAATCATAATTCTCAACGGTTTTTACTCACATTGTAGTAGTATGTATGAACACACACGATGCACTAGGGACAGGTTACTGGGACTTTACAAAGTGCATAAAAGATATTACCTGCCTCCAAACAATTTAATGTGCACATATCACTCCTGTTGATGTCACTGAATTCCTGCACACCTTGTGATTATGCACAGTAGTAAGGTTAGAACAAGCATTGTTAACTAGAACTAGTGTGAAACACAATTTCTAAGATGAAGCAGAAAAAGGAACATGAAAATAATTTTGAAGCTGTTTCCATTTACATACGAAGTAATTTCTGTTGAAAATATCAATTTTATATACAACATATCATATCTTACACACATTATTACATTCAAAATTATACTCAAAACCTTTCGTGATTTTTTCACTTACAGAACATGATCTTTTGCCTATTCTGGGGATAGCAAAAGCAGTTTTGATAATATTATCAAATAATATTTCCGTTTGTACACTTTTGAAAATGACATTTTTAATGATAGTGTTTCTACCTGAAAACATCTAACCAAATTTGTTCATCTAATCGGGGCAGGCTGTGATACAAAGTCAGTCCAGATACCATAAACACCACAAGGACTGAAGCTTCTGAATCAATAAAAGTATTAATATATTTGAATGGAGGCATTATTTTTCATACCAATATTTAAATTATTATGTAACAATAAATATCTAGTGACATTTTTAATGATTAATTTGATTTATTAATTTCTTGTTCACTTACATATTATTTATATGTCAATGCATTGCTTGTTAAAAATAGATTAAGTATTTAAGTCATTGAATTTTATACATTTAATGGATAACTCTACAAATTAAGTCTTTACCTTGTCTACCTGCTAGGTAATCACTGCACATTGTGTGGTGTTTCTTAAAGTCCAGATATCTTAAAGCAAACAGGAACATATAAATTTAGAAACACTGTCAACACTTAAAGTTACTGGATATCATAGCACAATTTTAATACATTTCAGAAGAATAAAAATGGAAATCCTAAAGAGAGTGATGAATAGCTGCTGTAACACTGCCAAAAGACCAGAAGGGACCTCATACAAGAAACTCACCAACGTAGGAGTGATTTTGCAAATATTTATTTAATATTAGTATGGGAGAGAACATACTGATGTCTCTATCACAGCTCTAAGCATGCCCAGTGAAAACGAACTGAGCAGACAAATCTGAAACAGAAGCTACCAAAACAAGTGTAGATCTAACAATTCAACTCTAGAAGCCTCATCACGGTCTCTTATGACACCCCCCATGGTTATGACTGAGGACCTGGCAAGTATTCTCAACAGGCAACGATAACACCTCACTTGATTGCAGACAGGTACTCAAAGCGATTATAAGAGTGCAAGGCAGGCACATGAACAACTTTAATATTAACCTGTGCTTCATTCTGGCAGCAACAGTATTACTTTGAATTGGATGTTAATACTTGTGTTCCCAGATTAAATCAGTGTTTAAAGGACCAATTCTTTTTTAGCATGCACCTTTATTCTTCCACCCACTTCCTTCAAGGACTATATAACATGCAAGGTGGATGAGACTAGCCTGAAAAAATAGAACTTCTAACAAGTCAGACCTTGTAACAGTCAAGTAAGACCTTCTGATCTGTCATTTTAATTTGAGTTACAGCCACCAAACAAAATTGCACTAGTGGTTTCCTCTGCGCTGAACAAAAAACATGGAATAAACTCCTCTACTTGAAGGGGTCAGCCCAAAGACAACACCTCCCTCACATGGGTTCTCTGTTAAACATGCAGGTGGGAATTCCAGGGAATGAAAAACTTTTCTCTAGCAAATGGCAAACTAAAGGAGATTTGCCAGGCTTCACTCATCCTCCAGGGTCAGGGAACTTCAAACTTCAGGTGACAAGGCTACCACAATTTACCTATGGAGGGTTTCAGTGAAAAGTCTCCAATCTACAGGCTGCAGCTGTCCATGAAGCTTCAAAAAGGTGACAGAAGAAAAAAAGAAAAAAAAAAAACAACTCACCCAAACAAACAAAAAAACCACACCCAAACCAAACTCACAAAACCAGATAAAAATTAATTCAGAGAAGAGCCAATTAAATCAGAAATATGGAAGGCACTTACAGCCTGTTCTGCTGAATCTGATCTTGAATTACACTAAAGTACAATACAATACAATGCAGTGTGTATCTAAAATAATTTCAGTACTTCAGATTGTTAAAAGTGGTGTAAAAGATAAGTAAAAAAGAGAGTTTGAAACTGTATTTCAAACTTGGATGGGAAAGCAAGCTGTTCCTCAGTAGTGGCAATATTTAATAAAGATTAAGGCTCAGTGAACCTAAGTTGACACAGTTGCTTTTCTTACATAAAAGTGAGCACTGAGAACAAAGAATGCTAAATATAACATTTATAAGCACTGATCTACAATTCTAAAACATGAAAGAACCTAAGAAGGAACTTGAAAAACATTTCTTAAAATTCAAAGAGCATAGTAATTTGAAAATGAATACTACTTGCACTTGCTGTACAATTTAACATATTTTCACTAACTGGAATACAGGTTAAATATGTTTAAATACTTTTTTAAAATTAAAGTTGATTTGTAAATACATATTTAGCTGCGTATTTAATATTTTATTTATATATACATCTATACCTACAGAAGTGAATGCATAAATACATACCTATTAAGCAAATATAGTGTAGAACAAAAATACCCAACACTGTCAACACTGCAGAAATATCTGCCAACTGTTTTTCTAAGGCAGTCAAAGACATTAAGCAAAGATGCCTAACATGTAAAACTAAGTATTATCTCAATTTCCAGTACTCTGGCCTTAAACACATTATCTTTTAATCTCAAAAGAGAGGAAATTTCAAAATATTCTCATATTTTCATGTGCACAATAGCTACAACAAGGTATGTATGTGACTGCTATAACTACAAGATTTGAATCTGCCACATTCCTTAAAGTATTTAACCCTAAAGAGTTTGTAAAACAAGGAAATAACTTGAATTCAGTCAGGAGAGTGAGGAACACGGATATCAAACCACTTCAAAAACATTATACTGCAAACTAGTCAATACAAGTGGAAATAAATCTAGATAAATACAAGGGGAAAAAAACTACAAATGTGAGGATCTCTGGGCCATAACTGACTGATTTCTAGATTATGATCCCATCCACTCACTGAACTCCACAAAATAATTATGTAAGTATAGATACATCTGCATGGGCTCCAAATGCATAGCTTCCCCTAGGGAAACCTGGGATATTGTATCTCATTTTTGTTTTTTGGTTTTTGGTTTTGTTTTGTTTTGAGGGTTTTTTTGGGGGTTTTTTGGGTTTTTTTGTTAGTTGGTTGGCTTTCAGGCAAATTGCTCTTGGTTCCTTAATAGAAAAGAAAAACACTCCTCTCTCCCAGTCTCATTTCCTTGAGTCCTCCCACCCCAAATCAGTTTTTTCATGCAGAAGTGATCTCACAAGCCTTTGCAAAACAATATTCTTTCCCCACGTCCTCCTATCACATTGATGAACACAAAAGTCTAATTTAAACCACCACTACAGACCACCCACAAACTCTAGTGCTTCAAGTCACTGCAGTAACAGCTACCTAAGCAATCCTTAAGCATATTAAATGAAAACAAACTTTGTAGGACAAAAAGTAACCAGGGAAGACAGATTATTCATTTATATATTATTAATATTGATTAGTATTAAAAATGTAATATTTAATTTTAATTCAATTAATATTTAATATTAATTAAAAGTATTTTGCAAGTCCAGGCTTCTACGGCATTTTTGCCAATCTATCTTCTGTTAAGATCGCAATAAGAAAAGTTATCAATCAATTAGAGTGTAAAGAAATTAGAAGCTTTTTCACACTTAAAGCTAAATAACTGCCTCAATGTCCAACTGAGCATGAAAGAACTTCCAAAGAGTCCTTTCTTTGGAAATACATCAAGGAAATGCCCTCACTGAAAAGCAAATAATAAATTAATCAAAAAAAAGTGTCCTGCAGGCACAATTGGTAAGAAAGGTCTTAGCTTTGAACATTTTGCAAAGCTTCCTGTTAAGATTAGTCCATCTGCCTGAACAGGATGGTCACCAGTCCAAAACCAGGTCCAGCCGTTTCAACTAGTCAACAAAAATGCTGGTCAGATGCCAACTCAAACAGAGGCTATTGCTGACACACGTTGAGGTGGAAACAGGGGAGGCAGAGTGACCCTGCATCCATCTCACAGTGTTGTTGGTCTAGCAGCAGTACCTCACCAGCCAGAGTGCTCCACTTGCCCCTGAACAGCTCTAAAGGCATGAGCTTTCTCTTCCCACTCCTTCTAAGCATCAGCACATCACCTCTGTTTTCCTTTTTTCACCTACGTGTTAAGAACAGAACATTCAAAGCAATTATACTCCTGGAGAATGGTCAGAGGTTCTCATGAATGGTGGATCAGGCCCATGTGATCTATAAATCTCTTCGTGCTCCACAGACAGGAAAATAAGATTACACTGCTCTATTTTTTCTTATTTCCAGCTGCTGACCTTCACTAAAAACTCCATAAACTAGAGTAAAGGCATCCCTCAGGAGTCATTTGCTCTAATTCTCCTGGAATATATTTGCAAAGAAGGGGCAGGTGGCCCACACAGCAGTCTGGACAGAAAAGTCATCAAGCGTATAAACATTTGAGAGGCCTTGTGCACACAAAATTGAATGGGAGCTGGCAGGTATGGGAGGGTATATTATATATCTTCCTCTAGGAGATTGGAAGCATACAGAACTGATTAGTTGCAAATACGTACGAGGACTTGGCACACATGGACTTTGCCAGAGTAACACTATCCAGCAGGAAGGAGACTGAATTTGCTTAGCTAGTCTAGTCTAATTCTGCCAAGTCAATCATATGTTCAAAGAGCTAAGAAATAGCAGGTGTGAGCTGTTTTCTGTTATGTGTTATCAGGAAGGAATCCATATGCCATTTTGAACTGTCAGATGTTTCTAGAGATACTCTACCATACACACTAGAGGCAAAATACTGAAGAGGAAGCATGGCAAGTCCTTCAGAATTGTTTATGACAATATCCTCCCAGCCATCAACATGAGCACGCACAGCAAGGGCTTCTGCTGCCCTTGAGCTACTACCTGTGAAACACGGGCAGCAGAGATGATGGAGTTCCCAGAAGGTAGAGCTTCTGTCATCAAAATATTTCAGGAAATTTAATTCCTTCTAGTAGCACCAGAAATGTCACTGGCATTATTAAGGAGTGAGCAATTTGCAAGACAGAGCAAAGTTCAATTTTTTTCTCACTAATAGTAGGTAGTAGCAACATCATTAACTCCTTCAGCACAATCAAATTGATTCCATCATACATATATATGTAGTTGTTCATGCAAATGTAAAAAAAAAAAAAAATGTTTGTGGGATTTTTTGGTTTTGTGGGTTTTGGTTTTGTTTTTTAATTTGACTTACAGTTTAGCATTGTTGTCTTGAAAAAAAGGCATGTGTTCAAACTAGGGGCTATCCCTCTTTAAGGAGACATGGATTAAACCATGATCTTTCCCAAATTTTGACATTCTATTCACAGACTGATAGACTGGAAAACTGCCTGATGTGTTTTGATAGACATGATGATACCCATCTTCTGGTTACTCAACCAACCACATTAGCATGGTCCTCCACACTCACAGATTTCCATTCTTCATTTTATTCTGGCTCAAATGTCTCACTGTTCCTAGAGTCACTCTTCCAGGGTTGCACTAATACCAGACTTGTTCCAAACACGTTTCAGCATGTTGTAGGTACCAGGACACTGCTTTTCAAACAGACAAATGATATATACGGAGCCAAGTTTCCCCCTTTTCACAGAATCACAGTATGCTGGGGGTTGGAAGGGACCTCTAGGGATCAACTAGTCCCACTCCCCTGCTGAAGCAGCTTCACTTAGAGCAGGTTGCCCAGGACCATGTCCAGGTGAGTTTTGGAAGTCTCCAGAGAAGAAGACTCCACAACATCTCTGAGCAGCTTGTTCCAGTGTTCTGTCACCCCCACAGTAAAACATAAGGAAAAACTTCTTAAGTGGAACTTCCTGTGTTCCAGTTTGTGCTCCCCAGTGCCCTTTGTCCTATCACTGGGCACCACTGAAAAGATCCTTTTCCCATCCTCTTGACCCCCATCCTTTAGATAGTCTGAGAAGAGGTCTTGATCTAGGCAACTGCATACTCCCTAAAGTCACAATAAGCAGTGTTATAGAAAACAGGTTACCAGGTTTATACCTTCAATACTGTACACTGTGGTAAGAAATTGTACTATTTCTGAATCAAGAAGAACTCTAGCTAAGTGATAATTAATAAATTATGTTGCTTCTGAAAGAGTAAAGGCCTTTTTCCTGCCTTATCTTAAATTGGGAATTAAATTTCCATGATTCTCCAGTTGTAAAATCCCAGTTACTATTAATGCAATTCTAAAATCACATACAGTCCATATACATTACATAGATTGCTATAATCAATAAACCAACTAGAGTTTGTCTTCTCAGATGTATTCCTATATATTCTAAATATGCTGCAATATAAGTTGTTAACTATTTCCCTTGTTAACAAACATTTCTTCTTAAAGCCTAAAAATATAGGAAGATACTGAGACACAGATATCTGTTAAAAATCCCTCTTTCTTGCACTAGGCATACTAGTATTACTTTCACCTAGTTTTTGTTATGCTACCTGTAAGCCACCACCACTAACTCCTTTTATGTTAAATTTATTTTGCATATATTTAGAACACCTGCAAATACTCAAGTTCTTATTACATTGGCAAGAGGTACTGACCTCTCACAGACCTTCTATTTGTTTCTGATTGACTCCGTTGTACATGTAACATTGTCACTCCCAAAATGATTGCATATATTTAGAACACCTGCAAATATTCAAGTTCTGAGGTACTGACCTCTGACAGACCTTCTATTTGTTTCTGCTTGACTCCGTTGTAGATGTAACATTGTCACTCCCAAAATGGCACTCCATTGTTTCCAAATATCCTCAGATGACAAAAGGACTCTGAGAAATTTGAAACCAAAGTCCTGCCTGTTCTGTTTGGGTCAGAATTGCACACTTTCTTAAAAACATCACCACAAGATAAAGGATTCACCATACTCCTCTTGCAGTGAACAGGCAAATTACTTATTTGTCAATACTGGAAACACACAGAACTTCTGGTAATACTACTTCAGAGTTTCAGTAATGTATGTTGTTAAAAAAAAAAACAAACACAAAACACACCACCACTTTCAAATCTGAGAAAGCACATAATAGGAGATTAAAAAAAAAAAAAATCAAAACAAAACATTAAACTGACTTAGCAAAATCATTAACACAGTTTTATTTCAAAAAATTGCAGGCCTCTGATGCAGTTGAAGTTAGCTGCAAGAGTACTAGCCCTTATGGAGAAAGACTGGGAAAAAAATACTTTCTAATTTAAAAGAAAATAATTTTTTTTTAAAAATTGTATTTTTACATTATACATTCATGTTTAATTACACAAACAAGCCTAACGAGTAATAGTTGGCCTACATCACTGACAGTTCAAGTGGTATGGACAAGTCTCTTGGATTACACATATTACACAAAGTAAAACTTTGTTTATGTGGTTAAACATGTTGGGGGGGTTGGGGTTGGTTTGTTTGTTTTCAGGTTTGTTTGTTTGGGTTTTTGTTGGTTGGTTGGTCAGTTGGTTGGTTTTTTTAATTGGATAAGTTATACCTTAAATGCTAAGTAGACCTGTGGCACCAGTAAAATGAGAACCTACCTAACACAGGACAGTTGAGATATTCCTTTGAAAAAGGGTATTATCAGTAACCATTTACCTCTTTATTGACCACTTCTTCCTTGTAGTTTTCTACATCATTAGGCTGTCAAAGCAGCAAATTTATATTCTTTACTGATTAAATTGTAGCTACAACCCCTGAGCAAGATTCTTGCTCTGAGCATAATAAAACTGTATCAAAGGAAATCACAGATTGATCGCTATTTGTCAGTCCTACTGAATAATAAACATCAGTTACCATCTCACTCGCAACAAACATGACAAGAAAAATACTTCTCAACCAGGATAATTTTAAAATCCGTTTTAAGGCTTTTTAAGACAGTCTGTAAACCATTTTCTATGTATGCTTTGCTTCAAGACATTTTTTTTCCTTTCATTAGAAGTTATTAAGTATAAAGCATACAACAACAGATATTTGCATAGAGTGGCTGAGTCAGCAAGTAATTTCAGAAGGGTTTTCCTATCTGATGAAAACCCAAAATAATCTCTCAGCAGCAGAAACAGAGAATTTTAAAACATTACTAAGATACAAATGACACACAATAACCTATAATCATCCAGCTCCACTTCAGCCTATATCAAATGAATCTCATTAAATACATTCATTACTCAATCAGGTACTACCTACAGAGACATGGAGCAAAGTGTTTTCTTCAAATGCTCTCACACAACATTTTACTGTGGGTAAAAGCTTTCACGAGTGACTTAAAAACCTCACTTATTGCATCACTGCACAAATGACAGTAAATAAAGCAAAAATAGCACACTGACCCCATAGTAATAGTATCTGATCATCATCTCTATCCTTTTGGAGAAGATGTGAATGTCGCAGCTTTCCAACAAGATCTTATTTTTGTACCATTGAATCTCACAATATAATCGGTTTATAAACTGAAAGCATTGCAAAAAATCTCTTTTCATAACAATCTCATCAGTGGCCTCCCTCGAATTGCAGCAGTGTTTGCTACTCCACACTGCATAACATAAATGCTCCTCTGTCATCCTGTCCTCAGTGCATACTCCTCACACTCTGCAAGAGTCAAAACATCTCCCTAAAGACTTCTCATGCTTCCTGCATTACAATGTGGCCTTAACATTGTTTGCTAGTTAGAAGTGTTATACTCCTTAAATATGCAGGAACCATTAGGTTTTGTTTCATCTCTAGTTTGCAACGTACATTTCAAATAATATTATGCTCCTTTGAAGTGTAATGCACTTTCAAAACAGCTGTGAGCCAAACCAGTAAAGCTAAGCTTGAAAGTCATGCTCATCTTATCTTCCAGTAATTCTGCTGTTGTGGAGTGTGGAATAGGATGGAAAGCACTAACTATATACAAGCTGTAATCAGTTACTGTACGTTTAAAAGCTTATTTGCAAAGCCAAAATAAATGAAATGGTTTGAAGATGTAAGTCTTTCAAATAGGCATACTACTGGAAAGGATTATTTCACAGCATGTGAAAAAATGAAGACAGAGAAAGGCCAGATTTGGCCTGGCCCTGTCCTTGTCTCGGGGACAGGAATAGACAAAGGAATATGGACAAACCCAGCCTAACCTGTATAGCATCACCTCAACACTTGTTTTCATGCAGCACAGGTCCCATTTCTTTGCCCACCTGGAACTGAATGAAGGTCATGGGTCTACTTCAGCCTTCCAAACTTTCTCATGAAATATAAAAGTGAAATCTCATTCAGCAGTGAAGCAACAAGAGCACTTTCTCACAACAGGGAAGGTGACCCTCTCCACTGTTGTGCTTGAGGAGAACAACTGAGATCTGGGCGGACAACAGCATTTCGTATTACAGGGATGCTCAAAGCACTCCAGTGATGACTAACTCTTCAGTCTGAAAGACATTGCCTCTGCTAATTCCCACAAGAAACCTTAGATATTCAACTTACTTCATTAATTCATGGGCATGAGGATGTTTATGCAGTCACACAATGCTGAAATCAAATGTTTACTACTTCACTGGAAATGTATTCAGGATTAACTAAAAACAAGCAGCAGGCAACAGCAAGTCATTTAGATGGGAACTGAGCCTGTTCTTCCTTCCTTCCTTCCTGAAATGAAGATTAAGTTTCCATTCCACCTCATGAAAGCAGGCGAAGGCCTCTTTATTGTATTGTCATTCTCTAGAATATCTTTGCAATAAAGAAATTTGCTGCTGGTTTAGCAGCAAATCAGGGTCATCCTTGGCAGGATTGGACTGATCAAATTTATGATCAAATTATCAAATATAATAAGTTAGTTTGATTACCTGAGATACAGTCATTGAATTTGTGTCAGGCTCATGGTAAAATATTTCAGACATTATTTCTGAGGGTGTTTACTTCATCAGTTGCTGTAGCTCATTAATTATGAGAAACCAATAACTTCATTGTATCTCTGTAAACTGAGGGTTCTCAACAATTATTTAATGAAGGAGATAGGAGAAAATAATTCTCTGATGCAAAAGCTAAGGGCTACATAATAAAATCACAAAAGCAAAGAGCACATCCCCTTTTAAACAGGGAAGGTTAAGTTATATTTAAGAAATTATCTATTGAAAAAAATAACCTAGCTAGGCAAAGAAATGTAAGTATTTATTATAGTCTCTGAACATTAAATTAAACATTTATGTCACAAAGTATACTTGTTTTCTGTATGCATGCTAAGTACTTATTGGAAGCAGAAAGAACAAGCCTGACTAGAAAAGGAAGTTTTGATGGCTAAATAGTGAAATCAACTACAAAATCCAAAACTGCACAAAAATATTTTCAGAGAAGCTTCCCCTAGACAGAGACAGCCCTGATGCAGACCTCTGTGCAACAGGTTTGCAAGACTTCAGAAAGACCCCCCTATGCTCACCTCTCCTCTTTTTTACCCAGAGAAAATCACAACTCAACTGAGCAACATTTCTAGCCAAAGCACGAGAGAGAACATGCTTCAAGACAGTAGTAAACAAATCTCAGAAGCAGTGAGTTAAGTGTTACCAGGAAAAACTGAGCACTTCAGTTCACAACACAAAATAAATCACTGAAGCCCTGTCTGTTGGGAAATGCTTCAAAAATCTAACAGCAAATTGGAGCTGACATTAAAATCAATTCATGACTATGAAGAACTCCATTGGTTGATAGATATATTTGATTTCTATTTCCTGAATTGGCACATTGCTTTCCAGAGGATCTCTGAATGAGCTTGCTAGCCTCCATGTACTGACCTGAAACAAGCCAAGATCCAGCTTTAGTCATTTGCTGTAACTCAAAGCTCTTCTAAATGGATATTAAACTGCTGTCCCCTATAAAGCTCAGTTCTGGAATAATAGGAGTTATTGCAAGCCTTTCATTTCAGAATGATACAGGGAAAAACTACTATTACTGTGGAATAACATTTAGTTAAAAAAAAAAAAAAAAAAATCCAGTTTTCAGCTTTAGTTATCAGAATTTAAGTACAGAAATATATTTAAAATAGAAAGCACACACTGATCTAAATATTGCTACAAAACCATCCATACCACAGCAAAACAGAGCATCCATTTTTAATTCACCTGACTTGGCAACATAGCCACGTGCAGTGAATACCTCAGGAGCCATCACTGAAACAAACTGAGACTAATTACTACTGGTGTGAGGTAATTAAAGCTACCTGTCAATATTTTAGTGTGGAGGGAGCTGAGACAGATTAACTATTAAATCGATCTGTTAATCACAAAAACCCCAGTTCTCTTTCCTCATTACTGTGGACACACACTTAGCAGCTCACAGGGCTTCAGTCCTCTGCCTGTTGATCCCCTCTAGACCTGTCCTGGCTCTCCCCAGCTCACCTAACCTGGCTCAACCCCTCTGCAGGACCCTTCCTCTTCATGTGTATCTCTTAGTGTTTCATTCTCCAGCTACTGACACAGCCCCATCCTGATTTTTCACTTTTGTCTCTAGCTGCAGCCTGCTTTAATATTCATGCTACGCTCCAACAACTAAATCTGAGTGTTGCTCTCACTTTCAGGGGCTTTTCTGCAAAAAAAAATGGGAGGCAGGGAAACCCAGGGAGGAAGAGAATCTCTCAAATTAATCTAGCACGACAAACAGGACTGTGTAGCTCAAACGTTCAAAAGAAAATAGCAAAGCAAATTCTGAGGGCTGGAAAAGGCCTCCTGAACCAAGATCATTCATCCATAAAAAACAGTAATTAAAAAACCCCACAACTTGCTC
The DNA here is from genome assembly GCF_000691845.1 of Merops nubicus. Taxonomy (NCBI): domain Eukaryota; kingdom Metazoa; phylum Chordata; class Aves; order Coraciiformes; family Meropidae; genus Merops; species Merops nubicus. The sequence goes on along the minus strand of NW_008583392.1, from coordinate 13,382 downwards.
ATGTGGTAATAAATGATTACTCTGAGCAGTTTCAGCTCTCCTGTTTGTTTTGGTCAGATAATCTGACAGACATAGCTCATCAAGTTCTGATGATAAAGATCTCAGTGTACACTGGAGTTACACTTCAGATCTGTAGTAAATTAAGCCACGCTCCAGTAAACAAATTTGTTTCTTTCCAGATAATTATTTATTGTGAGGGCATTTTGCTCTCACACTGAAAACTTGTCCATAACCTAGTAAAAATGAGGACAGAACAGCAAAACTGTCCACCTGTTCAACAGAGGATTAAAACAGCACTCCAGAATATCTAGCTCACTTCAGAGATCCTAAGTTGCAGTTTTAGTTTCTAGATGATGGTAAACCTATCACAGTAAGTGGGGGTTGACAGGTATCAGGTCAAAATACGTTTCATTAATACAAAAGCATTTCTCTGAATTGCTCCATTCCCTATAAAATGTGCAAAATCATGCAAATGTCAGGTAGTTATAAAGAAGTCAATTTTATGTCCCATATTAAGCCAAATGAAACAGGTATATATAAAACAGTCTATAAGATACATCCACATTTTGTATGCAAATATCGCACAGGAAAAGCTAGCACAAATGTACTTCAGAATCAAAAAGTTAGATATTACTTTTTGACCACAGGACATTCAGATCAGTATTTGTGCAGGATATGCAACTGATGTTCACAATTCCAGTTCACTGTTTCCATCCACTTCTTTCCCACTACAGAGAGAAAAGAAATTAGAAGAGGCTCTGCGCTTTCTGGGGGAGGTTTGTGAATAAGAACCATCATTTTTATCTGCTTTTCCTACCAGCCAAAAAGCATAATCTGACTTCTCAGGTTTCAGAGGCAGTGCTAATATACATTTCATGGTTGGAGAATCAGGAAGATACCTACCATCAACAGCAAAATACATGAGGTGAAAAATGTTGTCATCAGCAGAGCTAAGTTGCACCCAAAAGGCAGATCTAAGGTTTTGAAAAACTGTAGTCTTTCAAAAATAAAGTAAAATACATTCATAAGTTTTGATTATGCAACATACTTGAAGAAATTTTCAACCAGTACAAAAAAATATCCTGGCAGTTTGAAATGAGTGTGAAGAGTTATTTTTATTTCTTTTCAAAGTGTTATAGTGGAAAAAAAAGTTTAAGATTTTTTTGTTTTAATATTTGTCTCCCTTTCTGGTTCTGTATTCAGATGAATACTGATTATTTACAAGCAAAAGAATAAAAATCACAGCACTGAATGTCCAGAAAGAATATACTCTACCCTTTTCCCATGGAAACATTATTTGAAACAAAAAAAGAAGATATAGAATTTCAAGGTTTATTCTTAAGGCACAAAAAAACCCTACAATATTGTGGGAACTACAGGTATGCTATAAAATTATATATAAAATTGTATAGGAGAAACTTCTTTGGAAACTGAAATGTAATAGTCATTTTCTCGTTGAACACACATGATTTATGCACACAGAGAATCTCTCTCGTGATTACTGGAATGTGGTCTTGCACATCCCCCAGATGCCAGAAACACTCAGCTTTGCTCCACAGCCTTCTTACCTGAAGACAAACCGAGGTTCGATTCACACCACAAACGGTGCTGATCTGTGCTGAGCACACATGGATATCTGAACAAAAAACCTGGGAACTTATTCTTGCCTATGAACAGAAACAGGATGAGGAGCTTCAACAATCCTACATGCCAACTAGACTAATAAACTAATTGTCCTAGAAGGAAAATGCTGGGATATGGAGATAGTCAAGCCAGCTGGAACAGAAACAGAAGAAGAGTATGGACCTATAGAGGGTTGGGGATTTTTTTTGGATGCTTTGTTTGTTGGTTTTTTTCCTTAAGATACATCTTCTACTGACATTAATTGCTCAGAAGAGTGGAGATTTATAAAGAGCTTTTTTTTCTTAACATTGGCAGGATTTCTGGAGGGCCACTTCATTGACAGCTGTTTTACCCTCTTCTGTGTTACTCTTAGCATTTCCTTCTTTGCAACGTCACCACTGAATGTTTGAGGAAAATTCTTGTAAGCAGACAGGTGTGGGGATCAGCTTCAGTGAACAACCAGGTATAGACTGCTCATGGAAGAATGAGGATTATCTGAAATACAAAACTCAGGAGGTGGTTTCTCTGCAGGGAGAGGGAGGGGCAACTGGTGACAAGGCACGTGCAGGAGAACTACAGGTAGCTACAGTTGGGTAAAACTTCTGGGAGAACTACAGTAAAATAAATTTTGTTTAAAAATGAGCTTGGCTTGTCAAGTTACAGGTATAATTTAAAGAGAGGAAAAATAGAATTATGGAAGGTGTAAGAGTGTGTCAAGGTACAGGGGTTTTGTTGAGAAACAATCTTTTGATATGCCAAAACATGTGCAGGGGAAATAATTTCGACACTGCATTTCATTCCTGAAGTTATCTGAGTTTCCAGAAGCTGCAAACGTTTCCTTGTGTTCTGCTCAGTCCTTGTTAAAGCTAAGAGTTTCCATTTTTAAAAAGGCTGTTTTTTAAAGGTGCTTCACCTTATCTTCTACGCTAGACAAACTGACACACTACAAAACCCTCTGGCGTAAAGAACAAGCAGCAACACTCCTTGAACAGGACTTGGGTGGATTCTCTCTGGCTGAGCAGTGCATTCAAAAATCCAACCTGTTTCTGCACTGTGTAAGAGGAGCAAGAGCTCAGCAGTGGGACAAAAGAAGGAGCAAGGAAAGAAAGCTTGAGCAGGCTAAGGAGATCTGGAAAGGTACAGCAGTGAACACTGTCTGGGTTAAATCACCACTCTGCATTTGCTGGGTACTTGTGAGTAAACCAGTGATGGTATTTGTAAGGCAACCCTCTTAACTAACACAGCTTGTTGTCCTGATTCAACAACTTGCTACTGAGGTAGCAAATGAGGTGTTATTTAACTTATTCACTCACTAAGCAATACAGGGAAGAGAGTCTATTTTAACACAGGCTGACTAGCTAAAGTGAACTGTCATTGCCACCAATGCAGCATGACAGCACTGGAAGGCAACAAATTATGCTCTTAGCCAAGGCAAAAGCAAACCCCAAAAGCAAACCAGCTGAGAATAACACCCAACCTGACATCAAGGTTGCACTACTTTAAAATCTTCCTTAAGACTGATGTTAATTCCTGCACAGAAAGTCTTATGTTGACACAAAGCAGCTTAAGAGGCATTCAGCGTATGCCTCAACAGTCACTGCTAACACAACAGAGAAGTTTGCATCAGCTTAATGAATGCAATGTTAAAACACATATTTCAGTGGGTGTGAATTATGTGCAGAATTGGCTCCCATTTTTCACCTTTAATGCTAAAACCAGGGAATGAAGTGCTTCCAAAAGCAAGCTCCTGATTTTGATGAAGCCAAACTATAGACTGAAAATTCATTTTAAGAGTCTGGTTTAAAAAAAACAAAAACAAAAAATAAAATTAAAACCACACAACAGTTACTGATGTAATATTACATGTAAAGACAGAGTACAGGTTAACAGGGTAACTTGCCTCTTTGTCAACAGCAAAATGTGAACATCTATTTGCAATGTGGAAACAAACTGATTATCCCAAAGTATCTTTCAAAGAAATCACAACTTACTCTTTTTACATTGCTTTGTAGAAACCAAAGTAACTGTGAAAACGTTCAAAGCAACGGATAAAGACTCACCATACAATTAAAATGGGTTCTAGGGAGTTCTGATTGAGACATTGCAATATCAGGGACAAACATGAAACAGGTTACACAATGTAGTCTTTGTAACATATTGAGTTTCCAGACAGCTTCAGTGGTAACCTCCCTCATCTACCAGGCACTCCAGCTTTTATGCTGTCTCCAGAACTGAAGGCATCCTAACATTTCATCTGAGCTGATTCAACTTTGATTAGCTGGGATTCAAATCTCTTTTTACCAAGAAACATGTAAAAGTGCCATGAACCCACTGACACAATATCAAATCTGTCTCAGTTCGTTTTTGTTCTTGGACAGGAGATAAATATTTTGTGAAAGATCATAAATTGTCAAGATGAACATTGTGAAGAAGCTGGACTCACGCTTTCATTGCAGTTTCTCTGCTAATAAATTATTTAGGAGAACAAAATGTCATACAGTACACAAAAAGACAATTAGATAATTTATCATCTTTGTTTCACTCGGGCTGGCAAGGGGTTTTGAAAGGACCACTTATACTACAACCAGGAAATATGGAGAATAAGATAAAAGCACAAGAAAGGAACTGTTAATTTTGAGTTATAGATAGCATTAGCTTACTGTACAAAGAGGCCACATGACTACCACTGATTTATACTCCAGTGCAATCCCTTAAGCAAGTAATGGCACACATGACTGTATGCAGGAGTCACTCCCTAATTAGAGGCACCTCAGTGAGGAAGGCAGCCTGGCAGACAGCAGCAGAGCTGGGACCAGCAGCGTGCCCCAATGCTCTCCATGCTGTCCTCAAGCTGGCTGGGTGCAGAGGGTGGCACAGCCACCACAGGCACAAACAGCCCTGGCACCTGCAGCTTCCCCAGCACAGCTCCCACCAGGTGGTTTCCCTCCCCCTGTGCCCAGGAGGAAAGGAGGACACTGGCAGCACACGCTGCTCTCCTGGTATCACTGCTCCTGGCACCTGCAAACTCAGAGTAACACACAGCCACCACCTCCTCCACACACCAGCTCCCACCTAAAACACTGCCTTCCTAGTGTCAGCTTTACGTCCCACTTCCCCTGTGACAGTTAATACTTGCTCTGATCCTTCATGACTACATATGTCAACAATGTTAAATCAACTAGAAAATACTACTGTAATTAAATATTACTGCATAAATAGGGCTGGAGCCCTTCTTGGGGACGTACTGCAAAACTGTAAAATAAAACCAAAAAGTCAGGCTTTAAAGCTAAAAAAAGAATGGGGGGGATGAAGAGCTAACAACAATGTTAAGTTGAAGGAAAAGGGTAGAGGATGTAAAAGAGGTACGTAAAACAAGTAACACCAAAGAAAATTTAAGAAAAAAAAAATAGTAAGATACCCATGGGCAGGAAGATGGGAAGAGCAAGAAAAATTTGTTGACAGCATGCAAAATAAAGCGAACTGAGGTAAAGAAAGTCTTTAAACTGTATATAAATTATGTGTGCTTTAAGACAGGTAGGTATAGATAAGCCAGGTATTATTGATAAAATTACTCCCACAAGAGGAAAATTACAAGACTCAGAAAATGATGATACTTTAAGCTTACTAGAAGTAAAAAGTTGCCTTTCATTTTCTTTACCAGGTGTGGTCAGTTATAATGTAAGTACTCCAGGACATCTGAAGCTATTCCAGAATAATTGCATGCCCTCATCAGATTCTAATTCAGAAAGTAACAGTCAGATGCAAGAACCCACTCCAGTGTGAGTGCCAGTTTCACTGCAGGAAGCAAATGCAGCTCATCCATACTTCTTGTTCCAGTTCTTTTGGTGATATTTTCATAGTTAGGGCTTCATTCCTCAATTAAATAAACTTAATCAACCTCATCATTCATGAGATCAATCAAGAATGCATTTTACCAGTCCCTAGATAGAAACTGACACCAGGGATAAAACACATTATGACCTCTTGAATGGTTGGACCAGATGATCTTTCAAGGTCTCTCCCAACCTGGGCTGTCCCCTGATTCCATGATACTTTGGTCTTGGATGCAGTTCTGATTGCTCTCAGTTTGTCACGGTCCATAATGCAGAGCAGCACATCTCACTTGCTAGGCACACAATAGTGGCCATAAGTAAGTGCCAAGTATTCTCGTGTTGACACCTAATGCCACTTAATAAAGGCATCATTTTCTGTATTAATTAATACTCAGGATCTCCTAAGAAGGGTCCTAGTAACTTCCTCCAGTGAAGGACAAAAGAAAAACAAACAAAAAAACACCTGCACACACACCCAGAAGGGGGTTGATCCAACTCAATCAGGTTTAGTATTAATTTTTTTAAATGACCAATTTCATCGTTGCTCAGTTTCACTTTTATTTCTTCTGTTTTACACCTAGGTCAAATTTCATTGAATAAATCTGTATTTTCCAAAATGATGATTAACCACATCAACGAGTGAATATTCATTATAGCCAAAGATGGAAGAATATGCTTCCTTTGTAATAATCTTTGTTTTCTTTTCAAAGAAAATAATTTCCTAATAATTGCAAGAAAAAAGAAAAGGGTAAAACTGTTACTACAGTTAATGCAGTTATAATTCAATTTAGTCCTAGCCACTGGCATAATTGTTAATATGTTCTATCCTCTTATTCATCAAGCTACCACTGGAAATGATATCACAGTGCATTACACATTCTCTGTAGCAATGCTCTTGGCTTCAGATCCAATGAACTTAGTTTATCTTTTCTTCACGGAGCTACAAATTTAGTAGACACACCTAACTATTTTCATTTGTGATATAAACTTCTCTGACTTGTGACCCAGCCTTTGGTAAATGAAAGCTACTTTGGCACAGAATAACAGTTCTCACTCACTTGATTGATGCCACCAGATAAAGCAAAATGATTCTCTTCTCTAGTTGAGGATAAAGCACTCCGAGTTGCTAGAAGATGAAAAAAGTAAGAAAGAAATAATATATTCAGCAAAGCAAGTTACTCATATATGAAGAAATAAAAGGATTGTAAATCCACCAACATGTTCTAGCACTGCACATGACAAAAAAAAAGACTTCTTGCTAAAAACAATGTTTTTTTTAAATTACATGGATGTGCTTACAAGATTCTCTGTGTACTGATCCTATTATTTGTTCAGAATTAGCCTTTAAGATTAGCAGTCTTAGAACACATGAGAAGATTGTATGTGACCACACTCCTCACCTTCAACATTTTCTGCTACAGATTTGTGTTCAGTTCTTACACTCCAACAGCCAAGGTAAATTACATCTCCTTCAGATTTACTTTTGCTCTTTACCCTGACCTGTAAGATATATTTGAGTATTTTCCTTCTTTGCAGGGTTTATGAAAAGCTTCTAAAGCACATACTATACTGGCACCCTTGGTTTTACCTTTCCAGAAAATGCCTGTGAACAAATGTTTTGCAGTATTCCCCAGTCCAATTCAGCATAAGGCTCTCAGTTTCCCAGTGATCCATAGCATTCATGCACTAATACTTTGCCAGTAGCACAGTTTTACTAGAATTTATCATTGTGAAATTTTCGTCTTTTTACAGAAAATACGCTCAGCTAGACAAGAGCATTTTACACCTTTCATTTGGACAGAAACTAATAGAAACCATGAGGCCAATTTACAAATTGTGCCAATTTTGCTAGCAGTGAGACCTTTTTCCCCTCAGTTCTGGAAGTAATTTAACACAGTTTAAATACACAAGCCTGAATGCTACATTTAATTTTCAAGAGCACTGCATGAATATTGGAGGATCTGAATAACTCCAGGAACAAATTCTCCCTGAAAACACAGGACCAATAATTAAAATTCATAACTTGTCTAAAGTTCCTTGTAGTGTGTTAGGTATCACCAAAAAAACCACCCAGTAAAACTCACAAGTGGAAAAATTTGTATTTTCAGTCAGTAAGCAGAAAGATTTCACTACATAATCCTCTGTTACTGCCACAGGAATGAAAGAGTACAAAGTGACTCTTCTTCTTCCCATGAGAGAGAAATGTTTATTATTCTTTCAAAGGCTGGAAATCTGGGATGGGAGAGAGACATATGTCAGAGGAAAACAAAAACAGTAAAAACAGTAATAAATATTTAAATGCAAATAGGGGTTCTGGAAGTTTGTCCTTGTGCATGTGAATTGGATTTTAGGGCTCCCCTGTGTCTTTGAACATTTTGTTGGGCAGCTCTTGGTTTACAGCTTCTAAGCTCTAAACTGCTTCTAGCTTTGTGACTGGATAATGATGAACTGCGGAGCCCTGAATTATGTGGCAGAAGCTTTTTAACCTTTCATCCACCCAGTTTCTTTTCAAAATGCCTACTGACACTCATCACAGCTTCTCTTAGCCCATTTATTGAACACTCAATTTCACAATCCCCCAGCCATAATTTAAAAAGTGCTCAGACAAATTAATGGAAGCCTATGTCTCATATCCTCAACTGTGCTAATAAACTGCATTCCCCATTTGTATCATGACTACCAGTTTGGGCACGATAAGCTTTAACTAGGACTCACAATACATTTTTTATAAGTGCACAGTTGTTCTACTCCGTGAAATACAGCACAGTATGCAAAAAATCCAGAGAGTAGCAGAAAACCAAAGGACATGGTGGCATAATTGTCATTATTTTTTGATGCTATTGCCTAAGAAAACGTTTGTGTTGTCATGCTGCATGTATTTACCCACATAAGGGTGAATGGGTGAGAAATACCTGCAAGTCTGAAAATCTCTCTTTATGAGTTTGCAGTCTCTTCCTCATACTCAACTGCAGCAAAATGGGTCATAGAGTGAGCAGTACTGACAACAGAAGTTCCTAAAGATTTTGTGCAAATACATAGCTGGATAACACAATTAATCCTACTGGCAATTAACACATCCACAAGGAATGTGAGCTTTTATTCTTGACAGATCACCTACCACCTCAATATAAAGAGAAATGAAAGCACTGCTTGCAGAATTACTAACTGCTGTGGAGGAGCCGAGGTCCCACAGTGCTGGGACCACAGAGCTATTTACATAAATGGAATACATGCAAGACCACATTACCAGTGGATTATCCAATTTAAAGAGAAAACATTACACTATCCCCAACGCTATGCCAAAATACTGTACTGCAACAATAACTTCTTATTAAGCAAAGTATGGCCCTAACAGTGCAGCAGCCTGAGTATCAACCACAGTCATCGTCTTATGATAACAAGACAGCTGTGGAAGAGAAAGAAACTGCACTAGAAATCTTTGCTAATGAGCACATATTGTGTACAAGGATAGCAAAACACGAGTTGTAAGTGGCTTAATGTCTCATATCAGGAAGTAATACACCTGCTCCCCAATTCATCCTACAGAAAGAGTCCCTGACAAGGTGCTATGGGAGAGGCACTCTCAGTGGATGGTCCTTCAATCTTTTTTAGGGGGATAACCCTCTTATACTGTTACTGCTGTTCTGCTTACACTGTGATTGTCAGCTATTCTAAATGCCTAATATGTTAGAGACCTTACCAGAACACAAATATTTGGTATTTTGATCTGGAAATCTATGTGTTGGCCCATGCTAAAGCCAGAAAACTGTGTTGTTTTAAGTCTGCCCATAGCAAGCCTAAAGCAAGAGTTAATAGTTCTTTTAACAGTGTTTCTAGCTGGCTTCATATTAGGCTATCTCTCCAATTTCATTCAAATTACCCTTATAGTTGAGTTTTATCTTCAGTCTTTCCCATAACAGAAAGAATGTAGCATTGCATCAAATCCATATCCAGGCCTCTACATAGAATTATAAAGTTTTGTAACTAAAGACTAACATAGGAAAAGGAAATTTTTAAGTCAGAACTGTAGTATTGTACAAAGAAGCACAGGTTACTATCCCATATATTCAACTGTTATTTTAAATACAAACAAAACTGAATTTATTTTAGGAAATTATAGCTCTCTAAGAGTCCACTTTTTCCTTTTACAGTATTATAGTAGAAGAATACACTTATTTAGCAATTGTGGCTCTATTCACAGACAAAATGCTTGCAGAGAGATTCCTGCAAGTGCTTATTATAGTACGTTAATCCCCAAACCTCCAAACGTTCCTCCTTACAGAATATCAATTAAGACAGAGACTGGAAAATTAGCAAATAATACTGCATATGAAATTTAATTCACGTCAAGAATAGATTTAGACAAATCCATTTTAAATGCTTCTATAACAAATAGAATTATTTTCCAAGTTTGCATTATGGTCTTCCAAAAGGTAATAACACATCAGAGAAAGCAATGACTTCCAGTACACTGAAATTTGCTACTAGATCTTGAAAGATACTCTGAGAAACCAAAACCCCATGTAAATCTGTGAATCACACTATTCGCCTCCCTGGTCTCTAACCACTGGAAATAAACCTTTCTGTAACGATTCATTAATGAAGTCTCAAAGTACTAACCCATGTGTCCATGAAGTATGAATTTAAGCTAAATGGGATAAACGAGCCAAAAGGAATTTATTCGACTTGCTCAAATCTATGTGGTGATCACAGAGTAAATCCAATTTAGGAGTTCCAGTTCACTGTTGCTCTACACTGTACACTTGACACTGCCAAAATGAAATAAGTAGGTTTGAATTAAAACTTTGGTGTAAAATTCCACTAAATATTAGGTAAGACAATTTGTAAAAACAAAACAAAAAAATCACAACAGAGCAGTTTAACCATTAGCTGTTCACACAGCTTCTGATCAGGCCAGAAAATTCATCCCTTAACCCACCTCCTAGTCCAGATTCTCTTTAGTTAAGAGGGTTCACCACTCTTTTTCCAGCACTATGCTCATATGCTATGTTATTTTCAGACTATAAACTCTGAGGAAGAGAATAAGCAGTACAACAAAAAGACCGAGATCTGTTTTCAAAGGCAAGAGGCAGGTCAGCAATGTGACCATCAGCACTGCCCTCGAGTGCTCGTTGCCCACTCCAACATTTCATGAGCATGATGGGGACTTGGGCAGGAGATGCTGCAGCACTCACCAGGATCCACAGCTTCTTTGGGGGTCTCCCCACACTTCACATCTTTACAGTCCTCACTCAAGAGTATAATTTCTCGTCACTAATTCACTGCTTTTTTTTTAAGTCACCATGCATTCAAACTGATATGTGTAATTTGACTTGTTCACCTTGTTTGTTATTGAGTCCTTTTCCTGTATCTCTAAACTTAACACTTGACACTAGCAGTTTGAATTTTCTGTTGCTGAATAAATGGTTTTAATAAACACGTTTAAGTCCAAGGAATCTAACAACCACCACCATCAAATGCTTTAGACTCATCCAGAAACAAAACAGGGATGTAGTAGCAAGCTGAAAGCAAATTTCCAGGTAATCTGTCCTTGTCTGATATGTACTGCCTAAAGGCAGATGTCTAAAAATATTCACATCAAGCATCTGCAATTTCACTGAATAAATGTATATTAAATAGTTTTAAATTAAATAGTCAAGCATAGTTATTTAAACAAGAAACAGTATTTTCATGCTCTGTGCCAGAATGTTTTAACACAAAACAGTATACGTTAAGTTGATTCTATTGTTGGATTAGCAGGACAAAAATGGAAAAAAAAAAAAAAATCAGTTACTTAAACAACAGGCGTCAAGATCTCACTGAATTATATAAAACAATTCACACAAAACTATTTAAAACTAACTATTGAAAAAAATCTCATTGAGTCTTGAAATCAAGTCAAGATGGAAACCATCTGCAAGCATCCTAGTAGAAGTTCAGATGACAACTGAATGTTACGAAAGCAGATTTTCAAGTAGAGCATTTTTACTTTCCCATTTTACATTCACTAAATATGTATTATGGAAATTACAAGAGACAGAATAGGCAATTCGAACAGTGGTGGACTGGTGGTAAGAACAAAAATATCAGTGAGCTGCTAAATACAGCACCTAGTGGTTGTCTTTACTAAGCAAAACACTTGAAAACAGGGAGAGCTTCAGCTTGATGTGAGGGAGGAACAACCAACAGAGGCATATAAAGAGAAGAGTTAGCAGGCTAGGAAGATGATCCTCACTTGTGATTGTGAATAGATTTGAGAAGAGTACACAGCATGAGAAAGTTTATCTGAAAGAGTCGATCCCTGAACATGCACAGGTCACCGTGTGCTTCACAGAGGAGTACGAGAAACCACAAGAACACCCAGCAATGTAATGTGGCCACTGCCACGACCAAAGATGATTCTATAACACAATTCCAAATTCCAGGGCTATCAGGGCTGACACACACTTAGTACATCATATTTAACACACATATATAGACATTTATCTATTACAAACACATCTACATACACATCTTAGAAACAGGCTGGAACTGGGTGATCCTTGTGGTCCCTTCCAACCCTGACAGATTCTGATTCTGTTTTAGCAGAGGTCTTAGTAGTGTTGGCTTAATGGTTGGACTTGATGATCTTAAAAGTGTCTTCCAACCTAAAGGATTCTATGGTTCTAAGTGATAAGCCTGTAAAGGACACAATAGAAATAGAAGGGTGAAGGAGGGGAATTATAAATGTGAAACTGTAACTAGTGACAATTCTCAAAAATATTAAAATGAGCTGCTTTCAGATCACCAATTTTGTCATCCCTACAGGGAGAAGTTAGCTGAAAAACAAAAATGAAACCTTATGGCGATTTAAGAGAGATACATTCTTTGTATGTGTCAGTAAGCAGAGACAGAAACAAACATTACAGCTGAAGTTTTACAGATGAGTGGACAACAGTCTCTGGAACTCAAGCCACTGTTACTTCTACCATGATGACACCTTGTACCTCAGAGAGATGCCATCTATGTCCACCGCTGTACACATGGACAACCAAGAAGCGTTCACCACTTACCATTTCTTCTTTGTATTCTGTACTTTTATATCATTGTATCATGCCATTATAGGGTTATTATGCTGAAGAGCTCTTGGGTTTCCAGAAAGTAAGTCTCAGAACTATGAATTACATAAATGACCATGACTAATTGCACACTCACCTGTAAGCTACCACCCAGAAAGAACCTAATGCATGTCACTCCTGGTGCTGAGTGACTGCAAACACAGGAGCTACAGGCTTGATGGGCCTCAAGACAACACAGGAGACAGGAATAGACATTGTGTCAGTCGTGGCTGTGAGAAGAAATGGAGACCAAGCTTTGAGGGACACAACACTTTCCCTAAAGGTGGTTTTTGCCACAAGCAGCCATCTGCAGCATGTTCACTGACCTGGAACAGAAATACTACGTCAAATATTTGCAAATAAAAAGGATGCAACCACAGAAATCTCTGTTTAACAGGAACACTCCAGCAAGGCTCCAGATATCAAGCAGCTACTCAGATGGAAGGGACCATCATATAAATGATTGCACACTTCAGATGCTGCCTCATGTATTTCAGTAAATCAAAGGCTTCCAGACTGATTAAAACAGGGTTTGCAGTAAAAGAACATCCTCTCCATGATCAAGGAAGACTTTTACAGAACAACTTCACTCCTATTCCAAGCAAGCACATGCAGGCTGCTAGGGAAATCAGCACTAAGACTGCCATAAGGATTATCCCAAGAACCCAAGAACTCCTCCTCTCTACATAGAACACCACACTTTGTCTCCTTCCCAGCAACTAGACTTAGGAGCCTTCTGATTATGAGCAGCAGTACCTCCACTTTAGATATCTGCTACAAGCAACACAGCAAGTTTTCCATCTTAAAAAAAAAATATATATATATATAT